>NC_088859.1:32990938-33290938 GCF_963853765.1 Magallana gigas
CGGATATTGACGTCAACAAAATTCCAACAGAATGGAATGACGGTCTACTTGATTTACAAGACGTCAATGGGACGAAAGTCATGGCAAGTTATGATTCGATGCTGGAGGACATTTTGCAAAAATCGGTGAATGCTTATCAGGTCAAGGTTCAGGAGGTGAGCAATGACTCGTGATTATTCTGATACATTAAAAATACTACTTATGAAATTTCTTGAAATATGTTATAAAATATATTTATGGAACCCTAATTAATTAATGTTTTATGTTATAAAAAAATCATTAAAATCTAATCTTCTAAATCAACATACATTTGAATATGAAAACTATAATTGCATCAATCTGCATTCGAATTACTAGAATTTAATCATAAGTATCTACTTCTTAAATAAAACATGAATACACGGTTTGTTTGTTTTTTTTTAACATAAAACAACAATTTTTTACCATTACTTACATGGCATCATTCAGTGTATGAATATTAAAAAGTTTCTTACGTTAATAACTACTCTGATTTCTGATTTCTGATTTCGTACAGGAATGCTTATAATAAACTTGTAATTCTTATTTGATAAAATTATAAATTAAACGAAATGAATTCACAAATTAGAGTCATTATTTACGACAACTGAAGTCATACCTTTTATGCAAACAATGTTATGATATCTTGTATTCTCCATCGTCAATATCAAACAAAATCTTGTAATGATGCCAATTGTGAAGACGCCATGTTGTTTTGCAGACATTTATTAATCTTACGGACACCATGCTGAGCAAGCTACAAGAAACGAACTCCAGTACGTTTGCTTGGGTAGAAACTACATCGAACGCCTTTGGCAACGTCCTCAGTAAATCAGAATACGTTGCAGATAAATCTGTGGTAAGAAATGGTTTTAACAGGCTAAAATGAAAGCAATAGCCCCCAAAAATAGAATAAAACTAAAAAGAGCCATAAATACATTTACAATTCTAAATGCCAAGTCGTAACAATTTAAGAAATGTTATCTCAAGTCTTTTTGTTATAAGTATAATCATATGGAGTACATACTTATAAGAAAATTGCACTTATGTAAAAACACATGGCTTGTATCATATTATATTGAAAATCTATGCATCACAAATCAAACAAATTGTATTTTTGGTCAAAATAGGCTCGTTCAGAACGTCAAAATGAAGCAAGCCTTTGTCTAAATCACAACCGTCATAATTTTATATCTATGTTTTTAATGCAAGAACCACTCAAAACATAATTTTGTGATTTTCATGCCATCAGACTTCGTACACTGGTCCTTATTATAAAGCTCACGAAAATCATTAAATCGTGATTTTTGTATTCTTTAGATTCATGCTTCAGATGCATTGAAACAGCTTACTGCCTCTTTCACAAATCTCACAATTGCTCATTATGAAGGCGAGGACTCCATATTCCATAGCAGTAGCACGGCCATAGAACAGACCACTACAGGTATACATAATTTGTAAATTAGCTAAACCTTTATTTTAAAAAAATGGTATTTTTTAAACATAACGTCTTATTACTCCTTTAAAGGCAGTTCTTTGAAATCATATGTGCAAGTACATGTATTTGGTATTCTAAAGACATTTCTTAAAAACTGAATGCTACTATATTGATGCAGAGCTAAATGAAAAAAAAGAATCCTTAAATTAAACATTTTAAGGACAAAAGGATAAATTTATTTGAATTATTAAAAATCTTGTACTATTTATAACAATATTTTTCATAAATGATTAGACAAGTTTTGTTTTCAGTGCAGGATTATGAAATTTCAATTAATTATTAAAGTGATATTGGATACCCTAATTAACTCCATAGAAAAAATTTCAACGATATAATTTGAATATCATAAGCTATGCCTTATTGGATGGATCCATGTGAAGTATGTTATAGAAAATGAATTTAGAACTACCCCTGTAATTATAATAGAATTTTGGCTGTAATTTTATCAATCAGCTTATGATCAATACTTTGATAATATTATTGCATCGTTCGAAAGAAAGAAATCAAATATTAAAAATGCAAAAGTTAATTAATTTTCATGTCAAATTTATTTTAAAAGGTAACTAAACCATGTCTTGTTTCTAGAAATATATAAGAAATATTTCCATGATTGTACAAGATGAATGGGTTGCCATTCCCTTCCTTAGCAGATGCAGATAATAATCCATTATTAATGATTAATGGGTTTTTTTTCAATTGAATCGTTTTGTGACAAGTGGGCTATAGTACTTTGCATCACACAGAAATAATACTTGTTTGATAACACGAACTTTGGTTTGGCCAAATGGAGCGCTACAGATTTAGAATATTTGATTTCTTTATTGCATTGTTCTTCTCTCAAAATTCTTAAATGCAGTCATTAATAAATACTCTATTTGTTTGGCATCAATCAAAGTTAATAAAGAGACTACTAATTATTAAACATAGAGAATCTACTTTATTGTATTAAACATACAATAAATAACAACGTACAAATAATTAAAAAGGAAACACATTCTGACTAGTTCAACTCCATGCATGTATGAAGTAGTTGTCATGCACATTTGTCATAACAAATTAATTTAGATTTATCTATTTGGATTTTGTTATGCTAAACATCCACACCATTATTATTTGTGCTTTAAGAAAGATATGCTAGTTACCAAAAAGTCAAATGTGCATAAATATTTAACCATAGATTATTTCCTCTCGTGAAAAGGAAACAAAAATCAATAATGTGTATTGATTGTTATAATACAACTGTAATTATTATTGCTTTGATTCATGCAGAGTATAAATTTGCTAAGACTTATAAAAAAAAGGAAACACTATAATCAAAAATATTTACAAATTGAAATGTCAGCTATTCATTATAGGATTCTTTTATTCTTGTACATACTGTATGTATCGTTTGGGTATTACTGCAACATTTAGAATTTTTTATTTCAAATTTTTACAAACACAGTAAACACAATATTCGCAAAACGAAAAAAAATTCATATTTAAAATATTAATGAATTAAACGAAATTTTAATACTATCTACTGAATTTTTTAAGGTAAATTGTCATTTTGTCACATTGCATGAAATTAAAAAAGAAACAAACCGAAAAAATACTCGAGTTTATCAAAATGATTTTGTATATGATACAGCAAATATAAAACATAAGCAGTTTTTTTTCCATGAAAAAATAAATTAATCGTACGAGCAATACTTAATCGAATTAAATAAAACATTGGCAGTCTAGGATATCCAATATTTGACATGAAAACTCGATAAAGTAAGTTAACAAAACTGACTTTTTAAAACAATATTTTGAAGGTTTAATTAACCTAATGAATTCACTCGTTGTGAACACCGTTCCCGATGATATCTTGAATACTTCTGATGCAACCATTGCATCCAGCAGCACTGCGTCTTCAAGACTTTACGTTGAATATCTCTTCCATGTAAACGTTGACCAGGCTTACGAATACGCCGAAAACAGTACTTTGACACCAGAAGAGAGAGTTGGGATGTTCTATATGAGAGCTAGGATATCACAGATAGAACTGGAGAAAAAGCGCAAAGTAGTGAGTTTAAATTACACATTTATATCAAATGATAGTTGGATACAAAAATAATCCCACCCAGAGGCATCTTTTACAAAACAAAGCTGGAATATCTGTTATAATGAGAGCAAACGTTCTAGGCGTCATTTTAGTATGTTTACCTTCTGTTGTTGTAACAAAATTATAATAAGCAATCGTATACCGCAAACCTTTGCCGATTATGAACAATAGTAAATTGAAATGAAAAAAAAATCGAGTTTTTGCATTATTTGAAAAATCCACTCCCAGACATAAACAAATTCTGCACAACAGCCTAATATATATTGTTATACATATGTACGTGTATCAAATATGAATGGATCCTTAAGAAACAAATATTGAAAAAAAATCATTGAAAAAAAGAAAGTAGAATTAATAAAACATCAAAACACAAATATTACATTTTTGTTCATTGATTACAAACTTTGATTTAAGTTTAAGATGATTCCGAATACCAACACATGTTCAAACTTTATAGGTAATATAAAAAATATTCTTTCTTTTTTTTTGCTGAGTTATATTTGTTTTTAAAAAAATGATCAAAATGCATTTATTTCAATACATCTTTGATAACTTTTATACTTAGGTCATTGTACACCTCTCTCTCTCTCTCTCTCTCTCTCTCTCTCTCTCTCTCTCTCTCTCTCTCTCTATCTCTCTCTCTCTCTCAGCAAAGCTGTGTTGCGTAGATAAAACCTAGGTTGGCCTAGACATTTGTAATAGCTCTGAAAAACCGAACAGCTAAATTAAATAGCCGGAAGCCTTCTTGCATGTAATAAAGCAAACATTGGAATCAAAGGTATTCATATTAAGTATTTTAACATATCATAAAGGACATAGTCTTGGTGATTGCATTTTCTTTTTTCATTTTAGAGTGAGCAGTCTGGAAGAGATTTAAATGATGCAATAGAATCTCTAGCAACGTCATTGCTTTCTGTCGAATGCAATGGATGTAGCCGCAGTTATTCAAAAGACAGCATTGTCTTACATATCCAGAGCGACACAGTTGAGGCTATTTACAATACCTCCTTGGATTCAAATTTGACTTTAAACTTTGGAGATATACCAAAAGATACGGTCGTGAAACTTGCTGTGAGTATTGTGTTTTAAAATAAGTACACTATTAAAATGATTTGTGAAGATTTATTTTACCAATTAAACATCCGTGATGCATTTGCTTAACAGTTGGATAAGATACTTGTAATCATAAATGGGGTACACTAGTATGCTAATATATAAAGGAAGAAAGTAAAAGAATATATGATAAATATCAAATGAATTTATTTTTCAGACAACGGAATTGGATAGAAACATATACCTGTATGACCATTCTACAACAGCTGCTTTGATTACGTCTCCAGTTCAGAAAATTTTAGCCGATAAAACGTCAATATTTGTTGTCACTATAAAACAACCGGTGACAACGGATTTTAGTGACGTAAAAGTGACGGTCCCAACTTTTATCTCGGAGGACGCCTCTGGTTTTTTCTATCACACGTTTTTATACCGAAATCTTGGTGACTATGCTTGCTTTCATATTGTTCAAGTTCATCCCAGGCTGAATGAAAAATATGACGTGTATTTACGAGTTGCTGATTTCCCAACAATCTTCCAATATGATGCAATAGCGGAAGTTACCATAAACAGAGACTACATGGCCTGTATTCCTCCCCAGAAAATTAATTCTGTAGGAATTATACACATTGGGTTAAAACCTACCCCCACTCCAAGTAAGTATTTTTTTTTACAGTCATTTCATATTTATGTTATTAATTATCATTCAAACCAAAAATGATATTGTTTCAATGTATCAAATTAATTCAACCTTTTTCTTCATTACAATTTGTTTAAATATCTAATATATTTGTATCTTTTTTATACATTTGTATTTATAACATCATACCAAAAATTAATATTGTACCACTTATATTTTTTATATCTTATTTGTAATTTAGATGTAAGTTTTTAAAAAAACCTACTAATCAGAGTGTATTCATGACAATGGTCGTAAAATACCTTTAGTTTTAAGAAAGAACACCATAAAACACTAAGTGACGTCTAGATACATGTATTAACTATGCTTTTAATATATAAACAGATAATTACACAGGTATGCAACTTAATTTGAGTGTAATGTTACAGTCATTTTAACTATTCAGTGTTTGCTAAGAAACTTCAACATCTCGTTAACTTTCGCTCAACTTTTTTCTTTTGCATGATATATTTCATAAATTACTGAATTTATAGCATTTTAAAAACTGATTAAACTCATGTACATAATGTTTTTTTTTTTTATACCTATCTATATATTTTTAAAAAAATCTGTGGTAAAAATTGCGAATTCTTATTAAATTTGACCCAGTTGTACAATAGAAAGAACTGAAAAAAATACTTACATGTACATATATATAGGAAAAATTGTTCATTTATGACTTCGTCATTGATATGGGACAAGGTCCTACTTTAAAATGTAATCATAATTCCATTTGTTTAATTTACTTATGATGCTGACTTTTTAGGTTTTTCTGGTAGAAGAAAACGAGCAGCAGGTGCTTGTATCGACTTGCACGTAGTCATAGCATAAGAAACGCCAAGCGTATCGCAGTGTTTTCTTTTTTACCGCCATTTGAAAAAAAACAACAATGTTTTAAACGGGCAACCTAATTTTAATTACCCTCTATTTTCTTATCTTAACACTGTTTTTCAAGCTCTTGCGTGCTAAATTTATTCAATTTTGCCGAAAAGGACAAGTCATGATTGAAAACGTATTTCGCTTACAAAAGATAACGTCAGGCAGCCTTAATAATACGTACGATCTTTTACCCTTTTCACACTTACATTGTAAGCATCTATTTAAGGAAACACTGCGATGTAAGGGCTATATACATGTGTTACTGAGAATGGAGCTGGTAAGATTAGGAAAAAGGGAAATGTCAAAAAGGTTTAAAGGTGCTTTAAATCTGACATTACACCGTATATCCGGGGTTTTCTTTTCGCGTGTCACAGATTTGCGGAAATTGGGAAAATGTGAAACTTTTTTAATGTGCATCTGTCATTTTTTGGCGATTTAAGACGTTTCTTATAGCAAACAATACCAAATATAATTTCTGCGTTCAAATATTTTGTAATGTAAAAGTGATCACGAGAAGAGCGAAAATTACCAGATATACGGTATTTATGAGTATTTCTTCTATATTTAAGCAAATCTTGAAATTATACATTAATAAACATCAGTTTACCGCTCCATACTCGGAAAATGTGTAGTTTGGTTTGTGATGTTGATGTGTGGAGTAATTAACACCAGGATACTAACAAACAGAATGTTAATTGTCACTGTGTGTATGTTTGTAGCAGTCATAAATGTAATGTTTAGGATCTAATGTTGTTGATTGAGACTACTCCATTGCAAGACTTCCTCAGGCAATCATTTTGACCTTGAATTGGCGAGATTTGTCTCTACAAGGGGAAGTGTTGCTGTGGAAAAAATCTTGTTGCACAAAACTTATTGAATTATTTTTTGAGTTAATGAAAATATTGACATAAACAATTCCAGTGTTATTAAACCCTATTTGTATTTTTTCAAACAATTATTGCAGAACATGATTCTTTTTGTATGAATTTTCAGAAACATTTGATCAATCCTAAAAAATATGAAATATGCATTGAAATGAAAGCGTTTTATCCGTTTCAAAGCATATACACGTATTCTGGAATTATCTATTGTCTGTGGCTTCATAAATAATGTAATGATTGTATTATGATCATTTTTACAGTATTTCTATGAATAAATGACGCACAAATTCTATGAATAAATGACGCACAAATTTTTACAAAACAGAAGTTGCGAATTGGAAGAAAAGAACACAGTAATTAAATTTTACCTGAATTTCACTCATCTATATTTATATAGGGGTACAGTTTTATAGTAGAATTCACCTCATGAACTTTACTAAGCAGATACAAAGTTGTTAAAATTAAATAAAAGTGTAATTTTAAGTCATCTTAAAATCATGTTCAGCATACATATATGTATAACTAATACATGTAATACCTAATGCCACACTTCTCTCAGAGATTTTAAGGCACATTCAAAGAATGGTGATTTCTATATACTGGTGGAAAAGACACAATGTCAATTTTTGAATTTTACTTTTTTCTTGATTTGAGTTTAAGAAATTCTTACTTGATATTTTCTTGTGTATATTGAAAATCAGTGCACCAATATAGAGATAAACATTATTTCTCTGACTCGTTTTTATTTTCCTTCAAAACGTCTCATAATCTTATTTTCCCTTAAATAGTCATTAGAAACCTCTTTGATCTAGAATTAATATCATTTACGCCTTAATATCTACCAAAACGTTTGTCTGAAAACAGATGTAGATTGTTGTGTATTGTTTTAATATAACATTTATTGCGTTCCTTTTGATTCTGTTTTATGCACTTGCTATCAATATTGCAATGTTGTAGTGTTTATACAACCCACTTTTGCATGTAAAAGTATGTTTGATACCACGTAAGTATAAAGAAACGATTTTTCCCCATATTCATGGGCTTTGATAGATATCAAAAACTCTCTTGTTGATCTAGTGTGTCATGAACATTAACTTCCTTGTTTATCTAACAATAACCGATTGTTTCAGCAAGCTTTTCTGATCACATTTTTAAGTCGTTTGTCTGGCCGTCCTTCTGGTAGGTTTGTTGATTTATTTTTCAGGTCGTGATTTATTCTTCAAATCTCATAACATCTAATTTCATCAAAACTCCAAGAAAATATCCACACATAACGGGAGTTTAAGAGAATAATGGAAAGTGAGAATGATGAAAGGTCAAAAACATTTTGTTTAAAAAAACAATTTCCATAAGGTTTTGAACACCTAAGATATTAACGTGAAATTTGGTGTAGCCGTGTGGAATAGCAAATGTGGTTTGTGTAATACCAACTATCACTAACGTCTCTTGTTTCCGATTTGTATCGATTAACTACAAATTGTAATGATAAATATTCCTTAGTTTCAACTGGTGAATCCAGGGGAAAGCTCATTCGTTACACTTGTTCAAGTACACGCTGACTCCACTATAGTACGAGGCTCCAATACTGTTCTCTACTCTTTTTTTTAATTGTGACAGATATGGCTGCTTTTCTTTGATAACGATATAAAAGGAGTCATCAAATGCCAGAAAAATAAAACATTAACACACATGCATGTGGCTGTTAAGGTGGAATAACACATCATCATAAAATTGCTGACCTCTGATAGAAACATTTTGTTTTTTTAAAAGGATTTTATCGACGACAGCTTATAACTTACTTCATAGCCGAGTGGATAGAGTGTCGTGCTTGCGATCCGTACGTATCGACTTCGAATCCCGCCGGGGCTTTTGTTGTTACTTACTGAATTTATTTTTTTAGATATTCGGTTTTTTTAATCCCTAATTTGCAAATTTTTCGCTTATTTGACACATGTATAGTTTAATTATCATTATATCTTTTATAATCAGATAATTTACATTTAATTTGAGTGACTTTGTCCAGGTGTGTTATTCCACCTTAATACAATTTTTCACCTTTTAATGTCTAGCAAATTATTTGATTTCCCGGAAGATTAACTTTTTTGGCACATAAAAGTATCTTTTTTTTTTCTTTTTTTTTTTTACAAACTATTAGGTAATTTCATCTAATTAAAACAATTATTATTTTTACTTAAAAAGCTGGAATTTTAAATCTATAACAAGATTGTTATAGTTGCTTTTTTAAACGTTAAATGTAACAAAGTATTCTTAATAGCTACTTAAACATGGTTGGTTCCGCTTTGTTCAAGCAATAACTCACTGTGGTCAGCAAAGGTCCTATACCAGAAAGGAATAGTAAAAACATCATCAAATATTTCTTCTAAAGAAAGTTAAGGCTTAAAGGATGAAAATACAATCTTGTTTTCCTTAAATAGTTTCATGCCTTTATTGAAAAAGAATAATTTTAAAAGAGATAAGTGGTTTTTTTTTAAGAATGAAAAAAATTGCATGTTAGTATTATACATGTATGTTTATCTATGAGTTAGATTATACCTTAATCCATAAGTTTAGATAGGGATCACAGATAGGGAATCGTCGTGTAACGGTGGCAGATAGGGGCGAGTCAGGGTTTTTTTTTTTAAATAAGGATGTTTGATCCTGCGATCAAAAGTCTTAAAGTTTTTTTCTAAAGTATTTTTTAAAAATCTACACACATAGCTTAACCAAAATTCAATAATAATAAAATAAAATTTTGGGGTCTATATGCTTAATTTGGCGCTACGGTGTATTTGATATGACCTTTCTGCACTGAAAGTGCAGATTGCACATAAATTGCTTTTCCCTCTAAATTTAATTATCGGAATGAATCATGGCATCAATTCATCAATTTATACTACTTAAAATAAATAGAATTAAAATTACCATAAAGAAAAATGCTACAATATCTTCACCTAATTGATAATTTGACCTTTTTGCACTGATAAAACGCTTTTTAAAGTCCATCACCAATTATTGAAAAGTCTCAAACTTTTTCTCAAATTAAGATAAACTTGTCAGAAAAATCTTAAAATTTCAGAAAATAAAACAAAAAGTATGGGTCTATTATGTAAAATTTGAGATATGGCATGAAATAAGCTGAATTTAGGCAAAAATTTGGATTTATTTTCCTTGACTTTTGACAGCCGATGGTTGAACGAGGCTTTATTGAACTGTGGCGTATGAATACATACGACTGCAAAAAATATCTAAATTGTTCGTATTATTTAACATCTGACTATTTTCAAGGTATTCATAAATAAGTTTCTTAAAAAACAATGCTTCAAGATACATCACATCGAATTTATCGATTATTTTCAAGAACTAAATCTTGTCAGCGGTGATGATTTGTGCTTAGGTCCAAACACTGTTTCACTTTCGGTTTGCCGGAGAGTTGATTAAAATCAACTCCCAAAAATTGTAAAATTATGTTTTTCGTAACAAAGTAAGAAATACAAATTCACAAACTATCTGAAAATTTTATTTGCACTGAAAATAAGGAAGCGTAAGTGATGGTATTCTAAAGCAACTGAGTTATGAAAAATATTCATTTTCTTCTTAAAAACCTTCCGCCACAAAATATAGTCCCATACTAAACTCTGTAAATTTGTAATTTTTCCTTTACTATTTTATTTAAGATAGTTTAATTGGCATTATAAAATTTGAATTTATGAGTAGAACCAATATCTGATGAATAATTTCTAGCATAGAGGTGACCCAAAATGGCTACCCAAACACAGAGGAACGAACCTCTTTAAACTTTCTGGAGAAAAACTTCATTATAATTGTGAAAAAAAAATTGTTCTCAACTAGGAATTTTTGCTCCACGTTATACGTTGATATACCTCAAGTATAAGATTTCATATTTTACACAAAAAAGGCCGCATTCCTCTTGTTATTGTAACAGCATGATTTTTACAGTGTCTATAGGAACAAGGAAGAGACCACATATAGGTTTAAAGCACATAAAAAGCGAGAATATAATAAAAAAAAATTCAAGTTCGAAGCCAGACAATTAATCAAAGTTTGATTTAATTTGATATCCAAACATAACTCATACTGAGTATAAATGGATACATAAAAACAGGAAGAAAAGGTTTGAAGTATTCTTCCGTATATCTTATTCAGTAAATCAGAAAACAAGTTCGTGTGAAAAAAGGGAGAAAAAATGCGGAAATAATGGTTGTTAGCATAAACATCGTCTACATTTTAAAATATTTCGTATTTGTATATTTTTAATTTTTTTTTCAATAATGGCTAATTTTTTATCTGAATGAATAACTTTAAACAAAGCGCTAATCTTAGGACTGATGTGCACCTTTTTATACAATATTCACGAAAACTCTGTTTAAGCGTGATTTGACTCCTGCGAAATAACTCTTAAATTAAGCCCTTTCATGTATGAAAATTTACACTAACAGCATAATAAAGATAGAAAGCTACTTCAGGCAACGTAAAATGGTGTAAATCGGGTGAGCGATATGGCCTATGGGTCTGGGTTTTTTTTTTCAACCTAAATTTTGCTTAATATATAATATATAATGTTTATTTCAGATGTATTTACAGAATATCAGTAAAATTTAAAACTTATTTTATTTATCTTTATACTATTCATCAGTACCTAAATATATCTAACTTCCTTTCTATAGGAAATATTTAAAATCTTTAATTTAAAAAATAAAACTAAAGTTTAAAAAAATCTACAATATTCTAATTGATCTGATAAATGAAGAGTTGATCTACATTGCAGGTACCGGACCATTTACTTACAACAACGAAACATATACTGACCCTAGACTGAACCCTTATCGTCTGATGGTCATTTCTTCAAGCTGTAATACTTGGAACGAAGGGACAGAAAAATGGAGATCGGATTCTTGTCTGGTAAAACATTTTACCTGAAAGAAAATTTCAAATTTTAGCATTTTCAGAGTGTGTTTTTAATTTTGCCTCTTGTCATTTAATGGAAAATAAATTAACATTTGGTGATCAGATACCTGTGCATGTATTATGCATAGCATCAACATATACTTCAATGTTCTTCCAGGGTCTTGCCATGTTAGTAAAAATAAATATCAAATCATTCAATACTTTTAAAATAAGCTCTGCTCGTTTACCAAGATTTTCTGTGGCAAAAATAAAAGGGAAAATCATTATAATTTATAAAAGATGACCCACGTCACGATATCAACTTCGGGAGCCTACCTTAAAATCGACCCGCTATTTAGAACCCCTGTCTAAAAACTGTCAGTCGAGGGCTTAAATGCTAAGAAAAGTTTAAAGAACAATAAATATCTATGATTTCAATCGTAACTTTTTAAAATACATAATTATACTATTATTGTCTTATTTATAGCAATAAAGTTCGCATATTATCCAATTATCAAAAATACATGTTGTACTATTTCGTTTTCATGAAGTATTTTGCAGGTTTGTGTATACTCAGTATGTAATGATTGAATTCCATCCTGAAACAACAAAAATGTGTTTACAGATGGATTGGTACCCAAACAAGGGCGAAGTGTCCTGTGAATGTTCTGGAGAGAACGGTTTGACGTTTGCAAATTCCTTTTATGTTGCTCCAAACACCATTGACTTTTCGACCGTGTTTCTGAAATTTTCTCCCAAGGACCAGGCCGCCGTTTTGGCAATATTTATTCTCGTCATTGTCTTGTATGTTATACTGATGATTTGGGGCCGTCATCAAGATAAAAAGGACATCGTCAAGGTATGCATGATATTTTCATATATTACACTTTAAAAAAAAACTTGGATGGCCGTGGTTGTTTTGGTTAATATTAATCTTCTTGTGACGGAAACATCAGTTTTATCCAATAAACATACAAACATATAAAAATATATTCATATTTGAAGGTAAAAAAAAATTGAATTTTTCATTTATTAAAACATTATTTATGCCTGAAGAATTAATCCATAAAAGTTTAAGGTAGAGCCAATATAGGTAATTTGATTCCAGCATTCTTGATCAAAATTGACTTTAAGTTGACTTTAGTTTGGTTATACTGTCCTTTACAAAAATTTAGATTATTGATAATCAAAATTTGTACATGACAACACAAATTTTGATTATCAATAATCTAAATTTTTGTAAAGGACAATACAGTAATAATGAAATTCCTCAAGTTGATTCACAAGGAACATTTCTTTCAGTGGGGAGTGACACCCTTGATTGACAACTTCGTTGACGACACGTACTACTACCTGATCACTGTGTACACTGGAATGAGGAGGGGGGCTGGTACTCGGTCTCGGGTCGGATTTATAGTGGCTGGGGAGGATGATGACACAGGCGTCCGCGAGCTTTACGACGGCGTTAGAACGGTACAAATACGTTAAATCATAAAATACACAGATGGTTTGTAATACATGTACCATAGTTTTATCAGAATTATGCGTATATCTATTTCCTTGGATGGTGTTGTAGAATCGATCCACAAAAAATGAAATGTTAATTGAAATAAGATCAAATGGTTTAATAATAAAATATTCTGTCAACGATTTTAGTATAAAGACAAAAAATGACGTCCACAAATATAAAAGAAAACACAGTGTAACAAATACTGGCTAATTGGAAATTTTGTACTACCCTGTAGTAAGGTTTCCTACAATTTGATACATGTTATGTTACAAATCTTAGATCAATAGTCTTATACTGTATTTAACATCTTTCATTAAATATGCAATTTTCCAACAACCTTTGAGCAGGAATTTTCCACAGCTAGTGTCAATCACTTCCTCATGGCAACATCTCAGCCACTGGGTCCTTTGACTTACTTATATATCTTTCATGACAATTCTGGAGAGGGAGAGTGGTCATCCTGGTACCTTAATCGTGTGGACATTGAAGATCTTCAAGACCGCACAAGGTTCTTTTGTCATTTTTCGTCGTTGAATTTGTATAAAAGATAGACATGTTTTCAACAACCAATAATTTTTTTAAACTCCCAGTGATTATTACTTTTGCTGTACTGAGATCTTTGCCATTTCAGGTTTGTTTTCTTGTGTGGACGCTGGCTCTCATTGGATAGTTTAGATTGCCAAGTAGAGACTGTTTTACCTGTTTGTGGTCGAGAAAACGTAACAACCTTCAAGAACATGTTTTTCATCAACTACAAAGAAAATTTAGCTGACAATCACTTATGGGTCTCTATCTACTTCCGTCCAACAAGTAGTCATTTCACGCGAATACAAAGAATAACTTGTTTACTACTTTTTATTATGTTGACTATGATTGGAAATGCGGTGTACTTCCGACCGGAAGACGAATATGAAAATCCAGCTCTGGTAAAAGTTGGTCCATTGCAGTTTTCATGGCAGACAGTGTATATTTCTTTAATGAGTACCTTGATTTCTACTCCAACAACTATACTTGTTGTTTCGCTGTTTAAAAAGGCCAAGCCACGCGTGATTGATCACGACGTCAAGGATTCCTCTCTCAAGTATTCCATGCCGGTCATCAATAATTTCATGGACAAGCTATTGAAAGAGAGCAAGGAACTAGAGCGCACTTTAGTTGCCAAAGGAGTCATAAGTAATGACGGAACCATATTACCGTATTGGACATCCTACATTGGTTGGTTTCTTGCAATAGCCGGGAGCATCACGTCTGCGTTTTTTATAATGCTTTTCAGTATGGAGTGGGGAAAGACGAAGACTGAGATGTGGCTAGCACAGTTTTTCCTTGCTTTCTTTGAATCTGCATGCATACTCGATCCATTAAAAGTGCGTTTCCTCACGTATTTGGTTCATTTGTTTTCACGCTTCTAGATTGTTGACGTACTTTAAACTTTGATAACACTCTATCTCTAATTACAGGTTGTGATGATGGCTGCTGTGTTTGCTTTGATATTTTCACAAACAGATCGATTCAGACCATCAGGACTAACTAGAGAAATAGTTTTAAAGAATTACAGACAACGTTATGGCCAAGAACAAAGTAGATCCTGTTTATTGAATGTTACCAAAAATAAACTCTCAAACAAAGAAATTATTCAGGAGTTTTTTAAGAATCAGACAAATTGACACATTCATTTAGCAATATTAAATTTTAAACATTTTGAGATTTCAGAACAAAAATATGGACAAATTACATTAAATTTTTTATATAAGTAAATTAAGAATGTAAAATTTTTCTAATCTGTCGTTTTATTTGTTAAGGTATACGTATACCTGCCCCACCGCTAAATCAAGCCCTCTTGGAAAAGGCCAGAGAAGAACGCATGCGTGAAATTAAGATGATGGACTCTCTGAAGCAAGTAGTGATCACGCTGTTTTATATATGGATTATATATAGCATTAGCTTTAGCAACCGCGACACTGGGTCTTTTAATGTACAAAATGACATCAGCAACCGCCTCCTGACCCCCAGTGAAAAGGGAGCTCAGCAATTTCAAAAGGTCTGGTTTAGGGTTTTTTTTACAAGATGGTGATACAGCATTAGAAAAATTAGACATATTTAAAATTATTAGTAACAACTGATTTTTCATGTTTATTTTATTTCAAGTTATCAGAATGTTACTTCCATTTAGGATAGTATGATACAGTTTTGACTTAATCATGTGTTTAAGAATGTTTATGATAACAAATAGATAGTTTGTAATTATAATAAGTACGTGCTCTTATTTTTTTATGTCATGTTTAGATAACTACGACAACACAATACATGACATGGCTTGAAACTATAGCCTTTCCTACACTGTTTCCCCAAAGTGAATACAACGGAGAACGACTTCACTGGAGGTACCGACAATATACTGCTGGTCTGACAAATTTCAGAGTAGGTCCTCCAAGGCTTAGACAGGTCAAGGTTATTCAAGGTCAGTTTATTGCTCGAAAAATTTACAATAATATGTCATATAGTATCATTTTATCTATAATGTTCTTCATTATGTATTTCAGATGAAACTACAGTTTACCCATTTGGAAGAATGAAAACCTTTCCCTCATACAACATTTTGCGTGAGGAGACTAAAAGTTTTTGCTTTGGATGGCAAAACCCTCCTTGCGATATAGAAGCAGAAGCCCGCTCCTTTTCCTTCCGGGCGTGGAAATACACCGATCCTTTAGATATATGGGGTGTTCCTGTAGTAGGATACTATAACACGTACAGTGGCGGGGGCTACATTGCAGAACTGGATGTCAATCTGGACTTTACAAATAGAACCATGGAGGAGTTGACACAACATCTCTGGATTGACCGAACAACAAGAGCCGTTTTCTTTGAGTTTAGCGTTTACAATGCTGATTTCAATTTGTTTACCTACTGTACACTGGTGGCAGAATTTCCTGAGGTCGGAGGTGTTATGACAATGTCGTCCATATATCCATTCAGGGTTTATCATCACGTGGGTCCGACCGGATATTACGTAATGTTCTGTGAAATATGCTTTGTATTGTTTCTGGTGGCGCAGATTGTCAGAGTTGTATACTATTTGTATAAACGCCGTTTGCAGTTTTTCAAAAGTACATGGTTTGTGTTAGATTTAGTTGGAATCTTTTTAAGTTTAGTGGCCATTGCAATGTATGCAGGAAGAATGCTCTTAGCTAATCAGACTCTAGCTAAATTCAAAGAAGACCCAAAGGCTTTTGTCAATTTCCAGCATATTGCTTACTGGGATAATTTGCTCATAGTTTTCATTGGTTTGCTAGTCTTTCTTGGTACGACAAGGTTACTAGGAATATTAGGATACGACAAGAGAATAGGGCAAGTATTCCGAGTGTTTGATAACTGTGCCTGGGATTTGTTCTGGTTTGGAATTTTCTTTCTCTGTCTTTTTGCCTTCTACGCAATATTAGGATATCTCTTGTTCGGGCGAGACTTGGAATCTTACTATGATATTTTCGAATCCCTCGGCACACTCTTTATCAGTATGATCGGTAAGAGCAAATTTAATGAGATCAACGATGCAGACCCTCTTATGGCACAGTTCTATTTCTTCACTTACGTCCTCTTCATAGTTTATTTCCTTTTGACCATTTTCTTGGCTATCCTGTGTGAGAGCATTAACGTCGTACACCAAAGAACAAAGCTGGACCGCTCGGATGAACTCGTCATGTATATCATAGACAAAGTCCGAGACTTCTTTGCAACCAGGAACGGTGGCAAAAAGAAGCAGAAAGGTAAATACTTGTCTTAATGCATTCATGTTTTAGCAGAGTATGTTGAATTATAAACAAACATTTTGCTCTCTTTCACACAGACTTCTCGTCCATTATGATTGAGCACCAGAAACCGCTGAACTTGCTGAAGGAACTGAGAAATGAAATCGACACCGCCATGTCTGCTTACTCTGAACAAGAAGACAAGGACAAACATGAAAGAATGGTACACTTACCGATCACTAACTTGATTTTCTGTTTTAAGAAGTACTTTGTCAAATTAAATGAAATGAAATTCAAAAATGAAAAATGTGTATTGGTCTTTATTATTAGATGTTAATAAGTGCATGAATAAAAGCAATTCATGGGGATATATTTCTGTACGTTAGATGACTATGCATTTATTTTACTCATAAGCTTGTTATTTCATTTTGTTTTCTTAATAATCTTATAATCTATATAAAGTCAAACGACATAGAATGGGCAATATTCAACAATATTATCAAATGATAAATTTAGCTATCATCTCGTTTCAAAAACGCGTTTTTCTGTGTTCATCATGTGTTTTTCCTCAAAAGGTATGCACATACAGTATTTGTTGCAACGAGTGACTAAATAATAGAAATGAAACATTTGCTAAAAATTAGTAATAATAATATCAGCCAACACGTGTATGGTTTTATGGTTTATGTTTACGATTCATAAATGATGTTCATTGCAGAAAAAGAGGGGCAAAGAATTTTTGAAGAGACTTGACGATTCAACCTAAACAACGAGACACAGAAACATTGTGAAATTTACTTGCGTTGTGTAACAATATGTGATATAAAATTCAGTCTGTGTCTGTAGAATTGAATTGTAGACCGTAATGAAATATTTGTAAATTATTTTGATTTTCTAATGAAATGTCTGTGATAATAGATATCCTATGCCGAAGATTCACTTTAGGCTTCTCTGAAACGTCAACGAATGTTTATTAATTGCACATTGGATAAGAAAACTATAGCTAAGGTGAAATTAATTTTGAAAAGGAAGGTTGAAAAGTGGTTGATAATGAATAAGGTTTCTCCTTATTAAATGACAAGTGGCGTAAATCCATGCTGATCAATGGAAAATATTTTTCGTATTATTTTCCAGTATAATTACTTGTACTTTTTATTGTGTATATTTTATCTATTAAATTCACAAAGGTGTTATATCAATGACAAATTTTAAATAAAGAAATTTACATCATACGCTATATTTTTGTGACAATATGATATATGGTGGTTGTATCAGATTGGTGCCAGATGTTGACTCTTATATATATATAGAAATATTTTTGTATAATCCTCTTCTCTCCGTCCATATGCAGTGATTTAAATTGTAGACGCACTTGTAAATTGAAATAAATGTACTTAAAAAATAAATGTACTTATAGAAGACTTTAAAATTTTTATTTTTCATTACCTATGAAAATATTTACATGTTCTGGCTAAGTTATGAGATTAAAAACAAAGTCAGATGAATTTTTTGAGACATATTTTATGGTAAAAGAATAATTTTAGAATCTTGAAAATTGTTTTAATTATGAATAGTTTTCTATTTTTAATCAAAGCAATATGAGCTGTATTTTTTAAAATTTTACTTTGCAACAAAAACATGCAAGTATGTTAAGTCAGCATGTAACTTAAACTTTTATGATACATAAGGTTTGAAAATATCTTTAGGTTTGTCAGAAGAAAGATTTTTCTTCTAAGGAATATATAGCAAATCAATTTTTGTAAAGGACGACAATAATTCAATTTTGCTCCAATTAAGGCTTCATAACGACTTTCCCACAAAAATATGTCTGACAGAAATTTAAGAAAAACCATGATATATTTTGTAATTTTAGTAGAAAGTATTGTTTTCGTAAAATTAGTTTTGGACAAGAAAATTGCATCTCATATGGCATTAAAAAGTGGTCATGACTTCCGGATACATCTAGTCTAAACATTTTTTTATTCCAAAAGCAAAATAAACACAAATGCATACGATTAAAAAAAAAGGTCACATAAAATAGCACTCATAAAACGCACTTCTTTGCTCACATAAATAATCTATATCTAAAAGTTCTTAATTATTTATTCTCATTCCTATCATTGACATATGATGGTATCAGATATTCATAAAATATAAACAGCACAGTTTGAAATCGGGAAACATTTTTTACGGGAAATACAGTTTTGAGCGACGAAAATGGTGTTACACCCTAAAAAGATTTGATAAAATTTATTTTCTCATTAATCGATCTGAATAGTAAAATTTAATATTTTCCTATTATACACATGTAGCTCTGATCATAAATGAAAATCAATTTTTTCTTTGTTTGAGGTTTAAACTTAATGACTTGTTTTGTTATTTATAATCTTTGAAATTGCTTTTACGCCAAATAATCAAAGTTTAAAGAGAACTCCATATATTGCCTTATAATCTACACCGTATAAATATCAAAAAAGTTTGTTCCGTCTCTGATAAAACAAACTTCTCAAAAATGACGGTTCTGTTCACAAACAGTAACAAATTTTCGTGTAAACGTCCGAACTTACTACCCCCCCCCCCCTTATCTTTGGTCTGGTGTTAAGATATGCCCTTCGATGAAACGCAAATATTCGCACTAGTCCCAAATTTACGCTTGCGTAGAGCTACAACTAGGCGCACGACCTTTGATGAAACGGACCCCTGATGTGTTTTATCGATATCATTTTTACAATTACTCTTTTGCTATATCAGATATGCAGATAAAGTATGATCATTTGTTTGAAAGTGTTACTGTTATATTTCAGATTAGGATAATTGATATAATTATTGAACGCTGAACTGAATTTGTTATTGTAATCTTCATTTAAAAATCCAATTGAATAAAAAATAAACAATTCATTGACAGTCTGCTTTGATTACGTTTTAGATTTCATGAAAGCCATCGTCCTGTTATTCCAAGAATTTTTCGGTATCTTTGAAATTCTCAGACGAATAGAGTCGTATTTTGTTGTAGACACAATAATATTTATACACACAATAACTATTGTCTATGTACAGCTTAAAGCGTAATTTTGCAACTTAAAGAATCTCTTATGGAGGTGCAAGGATTAAAATTGGGGTCTGTTTCCGGTTTCTTTAGTGTTGTTGTAAAGTGGAAAGTTAAAAAACTGATTAGGAGGACTTTCGTTTTTAAGGTGCTGCAAATAATCATATTAAATATCACTATGAAATAACTCGAAATCCCGTCTAATCCAGTGTCTCGTAGACACAAGAAATTCTGTTCATTACTTTCAGAAAATCGGTTGTTGTTGGGCGATTCTCCGGCTCACGATCCCAACAGGGTACATGTGTTTCCATCCAACTTGAAGTTGCAGTTGTCTTAGACTTAAATTAGAAAAGGGTTGTACACCACACAATATTTCGAAAACAACCAACCCATAGGAGTACATGTCGCTCATCTTCATACTTTTCAAATTCAAATATTCTCTGCGAAGGCTTTCCGTAGTTCCGTAGTATACTGTAGTTCCAGGGGGGCATGCAAGTCTACTGTCCGAAGATAAAGAAGTTTCGATTTCATTCTTTATCATATTCAGCCCAAAATCGGATAGCTTGGCAACTGTAATTTTTTCTTCGTCGTGATCAATCAAAATGTTACCAGGTTTAATATCGCAATGGGCAAAATTTTTGTCATGTAAGTATTTGAGACCTGAAAGTGTTTGTATTATTATCATCAGACGATCATCGTCTGTAATATCATCCATAATAGTACAATTGACGTGCAATGCCTCGTGCAAACTCATCAGCATGTACTCCATAACGATGCAAAGATTTGGGTAGATGGTGCAGGCGCCGATGAATTTTACGATGAATGGGTTATCTAGCTTACTTAAGATATTAACCTCATCAAACAGTTCCTCCTGAAGACGTCCATCGTCTCGCTTTACATGAACCATCCTTACTGCAACCACATAATCTTTATAAGTCCCATGGTATACCATGCCAAATCCACCAACTCCTATGATCTTTCCGAGATTAATTTCTGAAAATTCAATGATTGGTCCCAAGTAGTGTAGCAGATCGTGTGAAGTTTTAGGAACTGGTCTGGTCTGTTCCTCCTTTTCTTCCCATCCTCTTACAAGCTGCAGCCTATTTATCACATGCTCTAGTTGTTCGACTGCATCTTCCTTATCTTCGCTTGAAAGAGTGGGTAATGTCCCGAAGTCAATATCTGTATCCTTATTGAACAAAAACAAATTATGCATCATATCTATGTGTAAATCTGAGATAATTCTTTAATCAACTATCTTTATATTTTAAAAAGTACTTACCGGGTTTTCCCTAAATCTTTGATTTGTCTTGTGAAACCACTCTATCTTTTTACGAGAAATCACGGGCGCCGTTCCAAGCTGTTGTCGCAGAAGGTCTGCTTCAGTTCTGAGAAAAAACCTTTAGGTCTAGACCCCAATGGAAACCCCACTATTCCAAGACGACGATTTTCTGGATTATCTCTGTAAAACTTAAGTTCAAGGGATTTAGATTTAGATTAAACTGCGGCTCCAATAGGTAAGCCAGCACGTCCTAACTTTCGATTTGAGAGATTTTCTTTGTAAACAAGCACTTCCTCTGAATCCGCTCCGTAGGGTCTAGACCCTAACAGACAGCCCACTCTTCCAAGACGACGATTGTCTACATAAAACTTTTCTTCAAGATATTTAGAATTGGATTGAACTGCGGCTCCAACAGGTAAACCAGCACGTCCTAACTTTCGATTATTGGGGTTATCTTTGTAAACACGTACTTGTTCTGCATCCGCTCCGTAGGGAAGACCGACTCGCCCAAGAAATCTGTTTTTTGGGTTGTCAACATAGTGTTTTATTCCCTTAGAGCTTGCAGTTCCCGAGTCCTTGGATGCATCCATAGAACCATGCTTCAATCCTACCCTTCCATGTCTTCTGTTGTACTCGTTATCCACATATGATTTCGATGTAGATGATGATCTGCTTTTGAGGTTGTCTACATATTGATTTGTTCCCTTAGAGCTGGCAATTCTCGAGTCCTTCGAGACAACTATGGAACCGTGTTCCATTCCTACCCTTTCAACTCTTCGATTGTACTCGTTATCCACATATGATTTCGATGTAGATACTGATCTGCTTTTGGGGTTGTCTACATAATGTTTTGTTCCCTTAGAGCTGGCAATTCTCGACTCCTTCGAGACAACCATAGAACCATGTTCCATCCCCACCCTCCCCAGTCTTCGATTGTACTCGTTATCCACATATGTTTTAGATGAAGCTGATGATCTGCCACTGGATTTTGAAACCGGCATGGAACCAATAGGCATACCAACCCTTCTAAGGCTTTGATTCATAGAATTGTCAACATATGTTATGCTATTGGAGGAGGCACAACTTTCTCTGCTATATACTGAAGGAGATGTACTACTTTCTCTTCTGAGGTCAGTTGATCTGTAGACCCCTGCTAAAAGCTGACTGAATTCATCATCCTCATCCCTGTTTGGTGGAGATGATGATCTGCTACAGAATATGGAAGCAGACTTGGGTTCATCAATATAATCTTTTAGATGACGTTCTAATAGGCTTACAGAATAGGTAGCTAAAAAGCTTGACTCAGAATGATTGTAACCCGGAAGAGATGCGTAATTTTCTTTAGTCGATGCCACTAATGATTTTAAGGGCATATCAACTCGATCCCGCCCACGGTTCATATAATTGTCTACGTAAACCCTCTCACTATGCGATAAAGGGCGGCAAATATCGCTGTTATCAAAAAGAGATTAAATGTGTCCTCTGTTTGATACAACCATTGATCCTAAAGGCATACCAACTCGACCCAGCCCACGATTCATAGAGTTGTCTACGTATGTCGTCTCACCATCCGATTGGCTGGAGCCAAAATAGCTAGCGCCCGAAAAAGATTCACCGCTTCCTTTACTCGAAACTACCATTGTTCCTAGGGGCATTCCAGCTCGGCCCAAACTTCGGTTCATAGCATTGTCTACATAACACTTTTCATCCGACATCGTGATTTGTTGGAATCTGAAAAATTAACAACAATACACATTACATTTCTTGGATTTGAAGATATTACCTTTCAAAGTTGTAGCATTTGTAGATGTATTTCAATGAAATTTGTAGACAAAACATACTTCATAAATACAAACAAGAGGCCAGTAGGCCTTAAAGGTCACCTGAGTACCATAGCCAATACAAAAAGTTGTCGATCGAGGAGTCTCATATATGCATATTCATTCTGGAGTAAAAAAATTACAAAATTTTAATGACGACCACCTTCCTGCCTGAAATCTTTCAAAAAGGACTATGAAACCTATAATTTTAGTGAAAACTTATAAAGATCATAACAGAGTGCATGACCTGATACAGTGTATTGAAAAGGTACAAGAAAATAGATGAAAATAATTTTCCCATATTCGTTAAGTTTCAAGATAGGTTTTCTGGTATTTCAGATAAACTTAAACAAGGTGGCTAGTAGACATGTTTTATTAAAACAACCTCCAATTCCCCTTCCCCAGGGGCAGACAGAAACTCTACCTGTGGGCATTTTAACAAAAAACAGAAAAGAGAACAGCAATATAACATATAAGATTGCACTATCTCAACACATCTGTTCCAACATCCGAATTTTCATCCACTATTAACAACGTTGAGACCGTCTGGTATTTATACCATAATCATTTTACATGTACTGTTTATCAGTGGTTTTGGTTAGCCAATTAATATTTTACTATTAATGAGTCTATTAATTTATATAAAGACTTAAAAAAACTGGGTTTTTTTTCAATAAATAAAAATACTTGCATAGTTTTTTTTTTATCATACAACTTCTTAATTACAATATTTTTAATGATTAATAACTCCATTATGAAGAAACAACGGATGATAACTCCATTATGAAGAAGCAAGGAAAGATAACTCAATTAACTTTCACAATATGTTAACTTTGATACACAGCTTCATTCTCTTTTCTAAATACACATGAATGTGAGTTGCCAGGGTATCTGATTTCTTTCATTGAAATTCTTGAGCAAAATAAAATAACAAGACAAATATACCCCCCTCTCCCAGCCATAACACTTGCCTTACATGTAGGTGGCATGAAATATTATAAAAGATGACAGCTTAATGGGTTTTTTTTTTCTTCTAAATATGCAGTCAGATTTTATTTCGTGTCATTATACCCTTTTTAAACGCTCTCTATACATTAACACTAAATGACCATGCTTTTAGCCACACCCTGCATTAAGAATCCCAGCCCTATACACAATATGAGTGTTTTGGCCCCGTCTAGTAGGTTTTTCACAAATAGTTCTGTTTTCAAGAGAAAGAATAAAAAGCCAAGACATGTAATGATATAGTCAATTAGTTTTGTTTTGGTCATTAAAAACGTTTAGTCACATCCTTATGTTTGTAATTATTTTGTTAATACAGCATCATACTTATATTTTTGTTTAAAAAAAATACAAAGCTCTGGAAAAATTCCAGTTAATGGCTGCAGTGTACTTATGTACAAATGATTGATGTTAAAAAAAACCATGCAGACTCGAAGCCATGACAGAAACGGAATATGCTGGCTATAAATTTTTAATCCCTTTGCCATATAATAATATACCTGCATAATTATTAATGCGCGTTTAATGTAATATAACTGCAACAACTAATTTGAACAGTGCTATTGCTCTCTTCCAAAGTTTACCATAACGTATTTCCTTTGTTTCACTTTTATGAGATACGGCCAATGTTAGACTAAGTATCCATTTAATAGATCTGTTGACATTGTCAAGGTAAGAGGTTTATTGTCATTTAATTAGTACATGAATATTGAATATTACAAAGCATTAGCAGTCGAAGCCCACAACGCTTTCTCCATACCTAAAGAGTTGCACCAAATATATACATACCCTATTTATTTTTAATGGCTATTTCATATTTGCTGCGTAGTTATACCTATTTTGAAATTTATCTATGTTATTATTACGGCTAAATATTTTCCGGAAGATAACAAGATTTGCGCATTATAAATGTGGATACTTATATTTTAGCACTACAAATATTATAATGTAATTAGTAATTATATAAAATGCTTTTCAACACTTTTTATCAGTGTGTGTGTGTGTATAGATAGATAGATATATTTGTTAATTGTAATTACCGAGGAGAAAGTAAAAATTGGTGATCTTTCACTGACTTCCAACTATTAATCTTAATTAAACATGTTAAAAACCACGCCCATATCCAAGTGGATGAATATATACCGCTGTAGAAACTTTCCCGCGCCCCCCCCCCTCTCGCGTTTTACTTCTGTTTTAATACTTCTTATATGTATACTGCTGTAGTAAGATAAGTTCATTTGCACATCCTTATTTTACTATAGGTGTAATATTTCTACTAAACCCCCCCCCCCCCCCCCATCGCTAACTTTTTACAAGATCCAAAATATGCATTGGTGCAAAATTTGCGTATGTTCAAGAAAAAAGAGGGCGCAAGTGATCGAACTTTTATTAATAATAAGCAAGTAGCATCATATTTGAAAATAGGGTGGGGGGTGGGGCAATTCGATATTCCCCGCAGAGGCCTCTCGGATGGGGGGGGGGAGGACTTATCTGAAATCTTGACAAGCAAAACCCTTCTTGTGATAAGTGCTTAACAAACGTGTCCATGTAAATATTGATTAACTAATCGCGAATTAGTTCCCACATGTGTATAAATAGCTTTGTGGAGGTATTTTTTTCTATTTTCTGAAAATCACCCAATACCGAAAATGTCTGTGTACTTTCACTTTCGTTATTCCGCATTACAGATGTTCGACAGCACCAACCTGTTTGTGTACCAATTGTAGCTCAAGGTAAGTAACATAAATATTATAACAACACAAAAAGTAGTGTTATTTGTAATTATGGAATAAGAAATATAGATCAAAACATAAACCCTTTTATTATATGTTTACAATTGCAGCTTGATATCTTTCTTCACGGTGTTGGGCTTTGTTATCTTCGTTTGACCCACATTTTGTACTTCGATGGCGGTGATCCGTCACATTGTAGCAATGACAGTCTGATGGTGATAGTCCGACTTTACGTTATTATCATCCAATCAAATCTGGTTGTAACATGCCAAAATCTTAATCTTGCTTAATGTTTTTACTTAGGTCATTTTTTTATCACCCCACCACCCCCACCACGCCTAATCCCTGAGTAGGAAGAAACTTTTTTCCTTTTCTCTTGATTTTTAGTTTGACGCTTTGTATAACTATCAGTCACGTAGCATCGTTTTTGAAAGGGGGGGGTACTCGTCAAAGAAATCTCGACAAATAAAATCATGAAAATCTTAACCCACGAGTAGAAAGGGGTGGGGGGGGGGGGGGGGATGGTGGTATTAAACCTTCTCTGTCCATTTCCTTTATTTTCACTTCAGTTTTTTACATGGTTCCCAAAAAAAGCCCCCAACCTGCCCTTGCCCCCCCCCCTCCCCCAGATGCTACGTGCCTGATTAAAATGTAACGTTTTGTGTAATCAAAATGTTCATAATATCCATTCCTTATGTTCTCCGTGCTTATTGATCTATATAAGAATCTTACCAATAAGTTGAACTGACAATCTTTTTATAATGTTTTTAACTAAATTCAATGATCTATACTCAAATTCTTAATACGTTGATCAAGCAAAACAAGTATTTATGCATTTTATATCGGGTATTATGAGAGAAACACATTCCAGTTAAAAAAAAAGACAGTGTAGTGTTATTCCAATTTCAGAATGCCGCGGGGAGGTGGAAGCAGAAGCGGGAGTTATGTGGACAATGCTATGAACCGAAGACTTGGGCGAGTAGGAATGCCCCTAGGATCAATGGTAGTATCCAGAGGAAGCAGCGCATCTTCTTCCGGCGCAGGCTTTTTTGGCTCCAGCTCATCAGATAGCGGAAGGACATACGTGGACAACTCTATGAACCGGAGCCTGGGCCGAGTTGGTATGCCTGTAGGATCAATGGTAGTATCCAAAGGAAGCAGCGCATCCTCTTCCAGCGCAGGCTTTTTTGGCTCTAGCTCATCAGATAGCGGAAGGACATACGTGGACAACTCTATGAACCGGAGCCTGGGCCGAGTTGGTATGCCTGTAGGATCAATGGTAGTATCCAAAGGAAGCAGCGCATCCTCTTCCGGCGCAGGCTTTTTTGGCTCCAGCTCATCAGATAGCGGAAGGACATACGTGGACAACTCTATGAACCGGAACCTGGGCCGAGTTGGTATGCCCGTAGGATCAATGGTAGTATCCAGAGGAAGCAGCGCACCTTCTTCCGGCGCAGGCTTTTTTGGCTCCAGCTCATCAGATAGCGGAAGGACATACGTGGACAACTCTATGAATCGGAACCTTGGAAGAGTTGGGATGCCTGTTGGATCCATGCCCGTTTCCAAATCCAGTAGCGGGTCATCATCTTCATCCAAAACATATGTGGATAACGAGTACAATCGAAGACTGGGGAGGGTGGGAATGGAACATGGGTCTATGGTTGTTTCGAGAGACTCGGGGGGCGGAAGTTCCAGTGGAACAAAGCATTATGTGGACAACTCCGCCAACAGAAGTCTTGGGCGGGTCGGTCTTCCATACGGAGCGTGTGGGGAAGAAGTACGTGTTTACAAAGATAACTCCTTCAATCGAAAGTTAGGGCGTGTTGGCCTACCTATCGGAGCTGCAGTTATATCCAAATCTGGATCCCTGGAACTGAAGTTGTACGGAGATAATCCAGAAAATCGTCGCCTGGGAAGAGTAGGGTTTCCATTGGGGTCTAGACCCAAAGGTTCTTTCTCGGGATCGAAACGGACCTACTGCGACAACTATTTGAATAGACAGCTTGGAAGAGTTGGAAAGGAACTTGGAACCGAGCCCTTGACTTGTAGTAAAGAGACAGAGTGGCTTCACAAGGCATACATAAGATACAGGGAAAACCCGGTAAGAACATTTTTCACACGATAGACCTTGTTCACTTAAGAATCAGTAAAGATTATATTTGATATAATATTTTTTCTGTAGGATGAAGACATTGACTACCGGAATCTGCCTGCTCTGCCTGAGGAAGTTGAGGAGGATGCAATAGAAAAACTAATGCATCTGATAAACAGACTACAGATTGAGAAAGAATGGCGAGAAACGGAGAAACAGACCAAACCAGTTCCTAAAACATCAGATGATCTGCTGAGCTACATGGGACCAATCCTAGAATTTTCAGATATTAAACTTGGTAAGATCATTGGAAGAGGGGGTTTCGGCGTAGTACATTATGGGAAGTACAAAGATTCGGTGGTTGCTGTAAAGAAGCTGCATGTGATGCGGGTCTCTAAGCGTCGCCAGAAAGAATTCATCGACGAGGTGAATATCTTGAGTAAATTAGATAACCCATTCATCGTAAAATTCATCGGCGCTTGTACCACCACCCCGGATCTCTGCATCGTTTTGGAGTACATGCAGATGAGTTTGCACGAGGCATTGCACGTGGACTGTGCAGATCTGGCCGATTTTACAGACGGCGATCGTCTGATGATGATCACACAGACACTGACAGGCCTGGAGTATTTGCACGAGAAAAAAGTCGCCCACTGCGACATCAAGTCAAGAAACGTTCTGATTGATCACGACGGGGAGAAATTTACAGTTGCCAAGCTGACAGATTTTGGGCTGAGTATGATGAAGAACGAAACCGAAACTTCACTATCGTCCAACAGCGAACTTGTTCGTCACATCGGAACACCTCGCTATTCCTCCCCAGAAGTCCTTCGCGGGATACTGATGAATTTGGATCAGATGAAGATGAGCGACATGTACTCCTATGGGTTGGTTGTATTCGAAATAGTGTGCGAGGAAGAGCCCTTTCCCAATTTAAGCACCGCACAACTGCGCACCCAGGTAGGAGAGAAAAACATGTACCCCATATTTCCTGACGACATTCATCCAAACGTTGATCTGGCAGTCAAGCTTCTTGGCTGCTGGGATCGTAAGCCGGAGAAACGACCAACGGCAACCGACTTCCTGAAAGTTATGAACAGAATTTCTTGTGTTTACGAGACACTTGACTAGACAAAATTTTTAAAGATACACTGAAATATGCTACGTGTTCATTGCAGTACCTTCAAACCGAAAGCGTATCCCCTTAAAACCGATTATTAAAATACCCTTAAGCTTAACAACAAACTTATGTTGGCCTGCTACTCGCCGCCATTTTATTCCTCGGATCTCAACTTGAAAAAAAATCCCGTTTGTTTTGAATTTGAAAAATTGTATTTTCATAAACAGTTTGCAATGTTAGATAATCAGTTATTGTGTCTAGAAATATGTTTAGTGTGCCTTGATCAAATAATGACCACATACTGCCGAGAAATTGAACGGCATCAATCGCAAGATGGCAGTTGTATGCCTCGTAACACCGTCGGAAACCAACAGTTGATTATGCGTCTTTCCTCTCCGTGATGGAGAGAATCAATCGCGAGTTTCCGACGATGGCCTCGTAACGATTTTATGACATACATGTGTAAAAATGAAACTTTTGTTGTTTTAAATGTGGAGCGCCTTTGCTCGAAACCCAAGTTTATACACACGGTTGCTGTTAACCATAACGTGCTCGATTATTTTATAGTTGTGTGAACTTTATCATATTTACAACAAAGTGTTCTTGTTTTGTATACACAATGCTATTGATAGATATGTTACTTTGTTAACTGATATTTTAGTTTTAGTTATTTAGGCAATGATTAGTATATGTTTAGTATCATTTTATTATTATATAGAAGAATTGTATGTTTAATTCGTAGCATATAGTATAGGCAAATATGATGTTCCTTATATATATACAGAAATATAAAAGTAGTTCCGCATGGTTCAAAGGAATATTAATTTGTGCTTTACTTAGCATGTAACAATTTTTCATAAATAATGCATTTTCGCCCTAAATGTTGTTATAAATTCGGTGTATACTGACCATTTGTTGTTTTACTATGTGTCTTTCTTCATACTTTATAATCAATAAACTAATGTACCGGTATATGAAGCTTATATGCATTACTGATCTGTATAACCATAAGGAACATATTTTACAAGTTTTTTTTTTTTTATCTAAGAAGTATAATACAGATAAACAAAATTTTAAACTATTCTCGGGTTTTTAAATGACCTTGATTTTAACCTTGATGTCAATCGGCCGAGTGGACGCTTCCATTCCGGGTGATCTGATGACTCTTTGGTTGTTAGTGTATTTATTAGACTTTAGAAAAATTTAGCGGCAGTTAGAAGGAAGCTTCTTGCCCATTCGGTAGGAATGGATTTGAGGCGCCTCTAAATGAACTTTGATATTGATAAAAGTTTCAAATCACTATCTCTTATGGTTTTAGAAAAGTAGCGATAATAACTGAAGAGATGTATTTTTAAATGTCTTATGAAGTCAAATGATCTTGATCTTTATGTCAATTTGATCGGCCAAGGTTTACGCTTCCATCCCAAGTAGTCCGATGTCTCTATGATGAACAGTTCAAAAGTTATTAAGTAACTGTCAGTTGCGTTTTTTTAATTTAAATTTAGAAACTTTCAGGGGCAATAACTGCTAGAAGGGGACCTCAGGCCCTTTCGGCATGATTGGACGACCCAAGTCTCTATCGCTTATGGTTTTAGAGGAGTATTTCCTTCTCAAGACAAAATTCAAGTACGTGCACAAGTTCTCCTGTAAATACACTACCACCTCATGTTATACATATGTTATACTGATAAGCTGTAAAGCTTAAAGAAATAAAGAATTGTTTAATTGTTTGTTTAAGACATTTAATGATAAAAATTATTAGACTAATTAAATCTCAACGTGAGCCGATCCAAGGAATCTGTTTTCTATTATACCGAGTAAAATGGGTGTTTTTTAACATTAAGACCGTAATGCTGGTAGCAAGTCACTGAAATACAGCATCACCAGTTGCTGAAACGCATGGGAAAAAATGTACAGGTATATGTTTTGCCGATTACCAAATGTGTTGTTCATGAGCGTATATTTATAATATTTATATTTTATACATCTAAATCGATACGATCGGACTAAACGGTATTCTGACGATGATACACATGAAGAAAATAATAAGCCATTTATCTAAGTGTATCAAATTTATTTTGATTACTTCTTAGATAAAAAAAAATACTTGTAAAATATGTTCCTTATGGTTACTAGTATACAAAATCAGTAATGCATATAAGCTACATATACCGGTACGTTTGTTGATTACTATAAAGTATGAATAAAGACAGATAGACAAACAACAAATTATCAGTATATACCGAATTCATACAAACATTTAGCGCGAAAATACATTATTAATGAAAAATTGTTACATGCTAAGTAAAGCACAAATTAATATTCCATTTGAACCATGCGGAACTACTTTTATATCCCTCTTTATCAGGAACATCATATTTGCCTATACTTTATGCTATGAATTAAACATACAATTCTTCTATATAATTAATAAAATGATACTAAACATATACTAATCATTGCCTAAATAACTAAAACTAAAATATCAGTTAACAAAGTAACATATCTATCTTTTTAGGGAAGAATAGCATTGTGTAAACAAAACAAGAACACTTTGTTGTAAATATGATAAAGTTCACACAACTATAAAATAATCGAACACGTTATGGTTAACAGCAACCGTGTGTATAAACTTGGGTTTCGAGCAAAGGCGCTCCACATTTAAAACAACAAACGTTTCCTTTTTACACATGTATGTCATAAAATCAATACGAAGCCATCGTCAGAAACTCGATTGATTCTCTTCATCACGTAGAGGAAAAATGCATAATCAACCGTGTTTCCGACGGTGTTATTATATATATACGAGGCATACAACTGCCATCTTGCGATTGATGCCATTCAATTTCTCGGCAGTATGTTGTCATAATAATTTGATCAAGGCACACTAAACATATTTCTAGACACAATAACTGATTATCTAACTTTGCAAACAGATCCGAGGAATAAAATGGCGGCGAGTACCAGGCCAAGATAAGTTTGTAGTTAAGGGTATTCTAAAAATCGATTTTAAGGGGATATTCTTTCGGTTTGAAGGTACTGCAATGAGCATATAGCATATTTCAGTGTAACTTTGAAATTCTGTCTAGTCCAATTTCTCGTAGACACAAGAAATTCTGTTCATTACTTTCAGGAAGTCGGTTGCCGTTGGTCGTTTCTCCGGCTTACGATCCCAGCAGCCGAGAAGCTTGGCTGCCAGATGAACGTTTGGATGAATGTCGTCAGGAAATATGGGGTACATGTTTTTCTCTCCTACCTGGGTGCGCAGTTGTGCGGTGCTTAAATTGGGAAAGGGCTCTTCCTCGCACACTATTTCGAACACAACCAACCCATAGGAGTACATGTCGCTCATCTTCATCTGATCCAAATTCATCAGTTCCCCGCGAAGGACTTCTGGGGAGGAATAGCGAGGTGTTCCGATGTGACGAACAAGTTCGCTGTTTGACGATTGTGAAGTTTCGGTTTCGTTCTTCATCATACTCAGCCCAAAATCTGTCAGCTTGGCAACTGTAAATTTCTCCCCGTCGTGATCAATCAGAACGTTTCTTGACTTGATGTCGCAGTGGGCGACTTTTTTCTCGTGCAAATACTCCAGGCCTGCCAGTGTCTGTGTGATCATCATCAGACGATCGCCGTCTGTAAAATCGGCCAGATCTGCACAGTCCACGTGCAATGCCTCGTGCAAACTCATCTGCATGTACTCCAAAACGATGCAGAGATCCGGGGTGGTGGTACAAGCGCCGATGAATTTTACGATGAATGGGTTATCTAATTTACTCAAGATATTCACCTCGTCGATGAATTCTTTCTGGCGACGCTTAGAGACCCGCATCACATGCAGCTTCTTTACAGCAACCACCGAATCTTTGTACTTCCCATAATGTACTACGCCGAAACCCCCTCTTCCAATGATCTTACCAAGCTTAATATCTGAAAATTCTAGGATTGGTCCCGAGTAGCTCAGCAGATCATCTGATGTTTTAGGAACTGGTTTGGTCTGTTTCTCCGTTTCTCGCCATTCTCTCTCAATCTGTAGTCTGTTTATCAGATGCATTAGTTTTTCTATTGCATCCTCCTCAACTTCCTCAGGCAGAGCGGGCAGATTCCGGTAGTCAATGTCTTCATCCTACAGAAAAAATATTATATCAAATATAATCTTTACTGATTCTTAAGTGAACAAGGTCTATCGTGTGAAAAATGTTCTTACCGGGTTTTCCCTGTATCTTATGTATGCCTTGTGAAGCCACTCTGTCTCTTTACTACAAGTCACGGGCTCGGTTCCAAGTTCCTTTCCAACTCTTCCAAGCTGTCTATTCAAATAGTTGTCGCAGTAGGTCCGTTTCGATCCCGAGAAAGAACCTTTGGGTCTAGACCCCAATGGAAACCCTGCTCTTCCCAGGCGACGATTTTCTGGATTATCTGCGTACAACTTCAGTTCCAGGGATCCAGATTTGGATATAACTGCAGCTCCGATAGGTAGGCCAACACGCCCTAACTTTCGATTGAAGGGGTTATCTTTGTAAACACGTACTTCTTCCCCACACGCTCCGTATGGAAGACCGACCCGCCCAAGACTTCTGTTGGCGGAGTTGTCCACATAATGCTTTGTTCCACTGGAACTTCCGCCCCCCGAGTCCCTCGAGACAACCATAGACCCATGTTCCATTCCCACCCTCCCCAGTCTTCGATTGTACTCGTTATCCACATATGTTTTGGATGAAGATGATGACCCGCTACTGGATTTGGAAACGGGCATGGATCCAACAGGCATCCCAACTCTTCCAAGGTTCCGATTCATAGAGTTGTCCACGTATGTCCTTCCGCTATCTGATGAGCTGGAGCCAAAAAAGCCTGCGCCGGAAGAGGATGCGCTGCTTCCTTTGGATACTACCATTGATCCTACGGGCATACCAACTCGGCCCAGGCTTCGGTTCATAGCATTGTCCACATAACTCCTTCCACCCCCGCTTCTGCTTCCACCTCCCCGCGGCATTCTGAAATTGGAATAACACTACACTGTTTTTTTTTTTTAACTGAAATGTGTTTCTCTCATAATACCCGATATAAAATGCATAAAAACTTGTTTTGCTTGATCAACGTATTAAGAAATTGAGTATAGATACATGTAATTGAATTTAGTTAAAAACATTATAAAAGATTGTCAGTTCAACTTATTGGTAAGATTCTTATATAGATCAATAACCATTTAGTACTTAAGGAATGGATATTATGAACACTTTGATTACACAAAACGTTACATTTTAAATAGGCATGTAGCATCTGGGGGAGGAGGGGGGGGGGGGGGGGCAAGGGCAGGTTGGGGGCTTTTTTGGGGAACCATGTAAAACACTGAAGTGAAAATAAAGGAAATGGACAGAGAAGGTTTAATACCCCCCCCCCCCTTCTACTCGTGGGTTAAGATTTTCATGATTTTATTTGTCGAGATTTCTTTGACGAGTAACCCCCCCCCCCCCCCCCACACACACACACTTTCAAAAACGATGCTACGTGACTGATAGTTATCAAAGCGTCAAACTAAAAATCAAGAGAAAAGGAAAAAATGCTAAGTATGGACCCACTTTAAGAGATATGTAATAAGTTTCTTCCTACTCAGGGATTAGGCGTGGTGGGGGTGGTGGGGTGATAAAAAAATGACCTAAGTAAAAACATTAAGCAAGATTAAGATTTTGGCATGTTACAACCAGATTTGATTGGATGATAATAACGTAAAGTCGGACTATCACCATCAGACTGTCATTGCTACAATGTGACGGATCACCGCCATCGAAGTACAAAATGTGGGTCAAACGAAGATAACAAAGCCCAACACCGTGAAGTAAGATATCAAGCTGTAATTGTAAAGACATATAAAGGGTTTATGCTTTGATCTATATTTCTTATTCCATAATTACAAATAACACTACATTTTGTGCTGTTATAATATTTATGTCACTTACCTTGAGCTACAATTGGTACACAAACAGGTTGGTGCTGTCGAACATCTGTAATGCGGAATAACGAAAGTGAAAGTACACGGTGATTTTCAGAAAATAGAAAAAAAATCCTTGACAAAGCTATTTATACACCTGTAGGAACTAATTCGCGATTATTTTTTCAATATTTACATGAACACGTTAATTTAAGCACTTATCACAAGAAGGATTTTGCTTGTCAAGATTTCAGATGAAGTCCCCCCCCCCCATCCGAGAGGCCTCTGCGGGGAATATCGAATTACCCCCCCCCCCCCTTTCAAAAATGATGCTACTTGCTTATAATTAATAACAGTTCAATCACTTGCGCCCTCTTTTTTCTTGAACATACGCAAATTTTGCACTAAGTGCATATTTTGGATCTTGTAAAAAAAAGTAAGCTATGGGGGAGGGGGTGTCATTTGAGTTTTTAGTAGAAATATTACACCTATAGTAAAATAAGAAATGTGCAAATGAACTTATCTTACTACAGCAGTATACATATAAGAAGTATTAAAACAGAAGTAAAACGCGAGAGGGGGGCGCGGGAAAGTTTCTACAGCGGTATATATTCATCCACTTGGATATGGGCGTGGTTTTTAATTAAGACTAATAGTTGGAAGTCAGTGAAAGATCACCAATTTTTACTTTCTCATCGGTATTTGAAATTAACAAATATATCTATCTATCTATTTATATATATACACACACACTGATAAAAAGTGTTGAAAAGTATTTTATATAATTACTAATTACATTATAATATTTGTAGTGCTAAAATATAAGTATCCACATTTATAATTCGCAAATCTTGTTATCTTCCGGAAAATATTTAGCCGTAATAACAACATAGATAAATTTAAAAATAGGTATAACTATGCAGCAAACATGAAATAGCCGTTAAAAATAAATAGGGTATGTATATATTTGGTGCAACTCTTTAGGTATGGAGAAAGCGTTGTGGGCTTCGACTGCTAATGATTTGTAATATTCATGTACTAATTAAATGACAATAAACCTCTTACCTTGACAATGTCAACAGATCTATTAAATGGATACTTAGTCTAACATTGGCCGTATCTCACAGAAGTGAAACAAAGGAAATACGTTATGGTAAACTTTGGAAGAGAGCAACAGCACTGTTAAAATGAGTTTTTGCAGTTTTAATTACATTAAACGCGCATTAAATGACATTGTTTGTTTTAAAAATGCCGATAGTAAATTCGAGATAACAGTCAAAGTACAGCTTGGAATCCATAAAACTTGTGCTCCAATTAGCAGTTTCATTCACTGATAACAATAATTTCCGCACCTTTACTCACTTTATAAGAGTAAATATAAATAATTATGCAGGTATATTATTATATGGCAAAGGGAGTGAAAATTTATAGCCAGCATATTCCGTTTCTGTCGTGGCTTCGAGTCTGCATGGTTTTTTCAACATCAATCATTTGTACATAAGTACACTACAGCCATTAACTGGAATTTTTCCAGAGCTTTGTATATTTTTTTAAAACAAAAATATAAGTATGATGCTGTATTAACAAAATAATTACAAACATATGCATGTGACTAAACGTTTTTAATGACCAAAACAAAACTAATTGACTATATCATTACATGTATTGGCTTTTTTTTCTTTCTCTTGAAAACAGAACTATTTGTGAAAAACCTACTAGACCAGATTAACTTTTCCTGTAAAACAAGGGTACACATTTAACATTACATACACTAGTACATGTAATATACTATAAAAATAGTTGTAGGCAATACAAGCATCTTTTTCAAATACAGGATGAAGATAAAAAGCTTTTAAAAAAATTCTTGACCAAGATACAGACGTTTTATTTCTCTCATCAGTTATCAGTAAAATTTAATTTAAATGCTTTGTGGGGTCCATTTAATTTAGATATGCATAGCCGATTTTGTTTTTTACATTTGAAAAATTGCATATCTAACTGAAAATCTACTATGGTAACCAAATCAAAGACATGGAAGATTTAACATTATAATAGACCTAAATTTCCTAGCATTTCTAACTTTACTCATTCATAACCCCTCCCTCCTCCAAAACTATAGCCTCAGATACTGCCTATTCCGTACATAATTTCTTTCACAGCAGTGTTAAACTGACCCAAGTAGTTACATGTAATTAAAAATAAATATTTTCTTTATTATGTTGCAAAAGTTTGTTGCATTCAGAAACACCTCAATAATAGGGGGGAAAACCCTCTATTTCATCATCTTAAAATACAAACTACAAAAAGATCTACTTCATTACAGTATTACAATCCAATTTGAAAAGTATATTTAAAACGCTTACACAAGACACAAGATAGGGGCCAAGAAAACATATTCAGAACATTTTGTACAGGAATATAGAGGGTATAATCCTTTTAACACTATGGTGACAATTTATTTAAATAACAATTTACAAGCTGTCTTGGGCTAAAACTATCCTGTAAATATTATCATACTAGATTTTTCAGTTAATTAACAGATGAATTGAGGACAAAAATATACAGGTTACAGTTTTTATATACGGTAAACAATATTAGGTATTTACATGTACATATTTCAAATATGGTAATACAATGCTATTATTGCCTTCCAAACATTTTTAGTCAACATCATAATGATCATTTCAAAGTTAAAAAAAAGAAGATAAGATTTAGTTTGATTATATGTCAAATAATATGTGAATAAACTGCCTTGAGGTAAATTAAAATAACCATAAAACATTGACAATTCTAAATAACTTATATTACAATGTGGACAAATTTTGCATGATTTAATTCTTCGAAAAGTCAAATTGGAATAAATAGATATAACATAAACCTAATCAATTAAACCACAGTGAACTCTGAGTTTTCAGGGAGCTGAATGACAAAACACTGCATGCCGTCCTCGTCTAGCTGTGTCTTGATCTCAATGTTTTGCGGCAGCTGTTGGTCGGTACCCAGAGCTGCTCCCTGAAGAATCTGCTGCAGGACCTCGCTGTTGATCTCGATCTGCTGCTCTCCCTCTTGTACCTCCTCTTCCTGCACCTCCTGAACCTCTTGGATGACCTCAGTCACCTCCTCCTCAGAGGTGGCCATTGGAACCTCAATCTTCAACTCTTCCTGAGAATACTCCTCTGGGTCCTCCACAACCGCCTCGACTTGGACCTCTGGTTCCATGGCATCCACATTTTCAATGATAATCTCTGTCGGTCTCATCTTCTTCATGGACTGCCCCATGTTGTACCCACGCCTAGATGTGGTGTTTTCTTTGCTCTTGATCAGGTAAGAAACATCCTCCCTGATGGTGTGCGGGTCCACACCGTTGCGGCGACAGTTCTCAATGTGCTTGGTGGTGTCCATGTGGCGGTACATCTTTCCGGCCTCAGAGAAGGTCATGAAGCAGAAGTTGCACTGGAAGATTCGACTGGAAGGGTTGTGGACTCTCTTGATGTGACTGTTGAGGGTTCCCACACTGGAACAGGCATAGTCACACTGGGTGCACTTGTGGGGCTTTTGACCTGTAGACAATCATACATAAAACATCAAATACAGTCTCAAAGATCAGATATCTCAAAGAAACAAAGCTAGGTACAAACATGAAATTAAAAACTTGGTTTTTTAACTACCTCTTTCCAATTAAATATTAGAGGGATTTTTAGAGCCAAAAATTTTTATATCTGCAATTTCTAAAAGGAAATTTTATTATAACATTTTAACAAGGTTACCTGTGTGAATAGCCAAATGCCGCTTGTACTGATGGAGCACAGCAAACCTGCGGCTACAGTACTGACAGGTGTAGTGATGGATTTTCTTCTCAATAGCCAGCTCGGGATGGGTGGCCACCAAATGGATCTTGTAGCCCTCCATTGTCCAGCTCTTGTGCTCACAGACTTCACAGTCAATGGTGTTCTCTCTGTGGGAATAGCTATGTTTTTGGAGCTGACTCTTTGTTCGGAATCCCTTTCCACAGATGTCACAAGACACTGGTCGCTCATTGCAGTGCTGGAAACGAACGTGTTGGTTCAGAAGTGTGCGCAGGGCGTACTTCTTGTTGCAGATGTCGCACTCAAATGGACGCACTGTACTGTGCTTCAATCTCCTGCAAAACAATAACAACGATAAATGCAAACACCTATCAACTAGAAATACAAATGTAACACAAGTAGACTTTTAGCATTAACTCAAGTTAGTTTTTAGAAGGTACATGTTTTTCTCTTTTAAGGTTACAGCACATATTATAATACATGTACTTACACATGGGTATTGAGGTTAGACTTAGTGTTGAAAGTGTTTCCACAGTGGTCACACACAAGCTTCTTCTTTGGCCTGTGGTTGGAGACATGAAGGATGAAATCATCCACAGTGTTGTAAACCTTGTGACATCTTGCACATGCAAACTTCTCTGAGTCGTCTGTTGCCTTACGGTGAGTGTTGATGACATGTTCATGACTTTCTTTCATGTGCTCCAGGAGGTCAACTTTGGACACGTACGGTGTGTCGCATATTTTACAGGTATCCAGGTCCGACTTTGGTTTAGCTACCCCGTCCCCCTCATGCTTGTCGCTGACGTGCTTTGTCATGTAACGCTTCAGCTTGAACTTTTGAGGACAATGTGGACACTCAAAAGGGAAGTCATCCGAATGGTGAAGCAGATGGTGGTTCCTCAAAGTGTAAGGATAATTAAATCGCTTGTTGCAAATTTTGCAGACCAGGGATTCATCATCATGGATCTTCATATGAGCATCATATGTTTCTTGAGTGTTCAGGATTTTCAAACACAGACGGCATTGAAGTGGATTTACATTCTTTTCCTCCACCATATTCTCTTCAGGACTGTGACTAGTCAAGATGTGAAGCTTGCAAAAGCTTTTTTCTAAGAATGTGAGGTCACATTGTGGACAGAGAAAGGCTCCAGTTTCATTCATATGAGTGTTTTCATGTTCTTGTAGTTCTTCTTTTGATGGGAAAACCTCCTTGCAAAAAATACAAGTTGTCTGAATTCTTATTTCCTCTTCACTCAGAGGTTGAGGTGTTACACTATCAGGGTCAACATTACAAATGGACTCATGCTCTATGAATGCCTTACGACCACTGAACTTGAGCTTGCACTTTTCACATTCAAAGGCGTTAAGTTTTTTGTGAGTATCTCTAAGGTGATTACCAAGCTTGAAGTTAGTGGAGAAGCGTACATCACATATGTAACATTGGTAAGTCCCCTCAAGCATTTCGTCATGAGTTTTCATGTGTTTGATAATTGCTGTACGCATTCTCATAGCCTTGCTGCAAAGAAGGCATCTGTACCAAACTTTATTATTAACTATTGTTTCCTCACATCGTCCTTCTAATAAGTGCTGGTTGGATACTCTCTGTAGTGGAATGCTGATATTGCCATCCTTTTTCTTTTTTCTGCCTGGAGTTGTTAGCAAGACTCCATCTACTTCAACACTGTCATTAAACATTGACTTTCTTTTAATACCTCTTGCTGAAAGTCGTTGACCTTTTAGAGTACTTTTACGAGTCTTGTGGTCAAAATCTTCATCTCCAGAAATCTTGAAATCTTCATCCGATTCATGGACATCCTCTGATTCTGATACTTTATACTCTTCATCGTCCTCTTGAATTTCCTCTATTATGTTAGGTTTGAATTCCTCTTCATCTTGAAATATTTTCTCCTCCTTTTTTCCAACAGTTTCTGTTTCCATTTCTTCAATAGCTGCAGTTTCTTCTCCTTCCCTATTTTCTCCAGCATTGTTAGTTCCGGGCTGATTTTCTTGGCTATTGTTGTCACTTTCTGCATTCCCATCTCCGTTTTCTTCAGATGTTGTAGCAGCTCCTTGAGCAGTTGGCTTTTCTGACGCCGCCTTTTTTGGACTTTCTGGCATGATGCTTGTACTTTCTATTTCTAGAAGTCTACTTGACTTCTTGGACTTCCTCCCAGATCTTGTTGTACATACAACCTCTTGATCACCTACTGAATCTGCTGTCTTGGCAGGGGTTGTGGTCACCGACTCACTCACATCTTCTGCCTCCTTCTCTTTCTCAGTTTCTACTTCCTCCTCTTGGTATGCCATGTTATGGGATTTTCTCATGTGAACACCAATTGAACGTCTTAGGTTGAATCCTTTTTGACACACCCTACAGACAAATGCAAAGTCTTCCTTAGGACTTGATGATTCCTTTTCTTTTTCTAGTTTTGCATCTGCATTTTTCTCTTCGTTTCCTTCTGAATTTAAATTCAAAGCCTCTTGACTGCTCTTCATCTTTTCTGTAACTTTTCTGATCCTCTGAGAGGTTCTGGGGGTGTCTGATGCCCTAGGTGTACTAGTTTTTGACCCCGACTGTTTGGCAGATTTAGTGCTATGTTCTCTGTCCATGTGTATCTCCAACATTTCTATAGATGGGAAAGTTTCTTTACATTCTGGACAGTCTGACGGTATGTAGGGAGTCATCTTAATTTGAATGGAGGCATTGTAATCTTTGTTATGCATGGTCTTCATGTGATTGTATATGTATCGCTTCACACTGAAGGGCCTGTCACATTCTGGACAGTGGTAGTTTATTCTCTCATGAATCTGCATGTGCTGCTTAAGGTACTCATCTGTCTTGAAAATCTGAGAACATTTATCACACTTAACCCCCATCTTTTCCTCAATTTCCACTTTTCGTCTGATTGAGTGTTTAATTTTATTGGAACCCCCTGGTGTTTTCTTCTCCATTTTCCAGTCTTCATCTTTATCATCTTCCACCTCTTCTGTTATGTCATCCTCTATTTTTGCTGTGGTGGCCTCCTCTGTGCTCTCTGAGGAGATGACAACAACACCTGACTCTGATGAATAAGTCTCTGAGAAAGAAAACATGGTGCATTTTCATTAACACTTTACAAAAGTTTAATTAAATTTACACATATATTATCATTTGTGGTGATTAATGCATACCTTCATAAAATCATCACACACATGTATACAACTTTAACAGAACTGATCAGTTTTAGAAAAAACATTTTAGATACTATATATTTGTCAATATTATAAAAGAATCTTAATACATGTAATATAAACATTAAGTTAGTCACCTACAATTGCAATATACTGTATTTGACATGTGCAATATTCAATGAAAATGAGATTGAACAAAAAAATGAACCAATTTTGTTTAGCACCATTCTTAGGGTGTTATGTAATCATTATAAATGAACTTGATTTAGCTATAAAAAAATGTGAAACAAAACACACAATCAAATGTATTATGTTGACAGTGTCATTAGATTCTTTTCTCTTTGTAATTCTGTTCACATACCAACACAGAACTTGTAGAACTCAAGAAGCAGTTCTCTTTTGCTATCCAAGAACTTCTTCCCCAGATCAGTTCCAAAGTATGTTGTTTCCTTGGTATTTAGGTTGTTGCTGACATAAAATATATCATTTCCCTTCTCAACAGCTTTTTGCACCTGTGTTGAAGATATAAAAAGTATATTATAATAGAAACATGTACATTCTACTGTAACATACAGGATCACATACTGAGACGAAAAATTATAAGAACAATATATTAAGCTGTTCTCTTTAATCTAGTAAAGATCTCATCAAGAAAAACATTGGGAAGGGCATTCAAACATTTTATTTCATCCTCTCCATCAAATAATTATATATTTTGTTACATGTATATATTTTTTTTTTGAATCAGTAGAGCTAAATCATACAGACAATTCATAAACAAGCATGCTCTTTGCTATATATGTACATGTATATGCAATATCTAACCAGAGACATAAATAACAGAGATTGGCAGCTGATCGAAATCTCACGAAATCCTGTGGTCCCTACTGTAAAGTGTTCCCAGTTTAAATCAGTATATATTTCTAATAAACAATTATATCGAAATATAAACAGCTAAAACCTATTACCAACACATTCAAAATATTATATTTTCATGAGTTTATGTCATATAAACAATATTAAAAGAGGAGTTTTAGGAAGCAGTTGGCTTCCCGTTGTCAGAGATTTCGCCGATGCTTTATAGCTGGCCAATACATTTTCTATATATTAATCTTATTTTTCAATTTTTTGTTTCAAAAATGTCTAAAACCTATGCATACTTTTCATTAAAATAATATACTTTTGGTTTAAGATAATTATCTCAGTTCACTAAAATGTAGTTATCAAAGTAATGTTGGTCCCGTACCATTTTTCAACAACAAAACACACTAATGGCAGAGTTGCCAATCTCTGTTATTTATGTCTCTGATCTACCGGTAACTATGAAATGCTACACAATAAAAATTATTTGTAACTGTGAACAAAATCCCAGATTCTGTAATTGTAAACAATGGCGCAAAAGCTTTATATTTCAGCATGCCATTCAACAAAAAATTTTTGAATGTCACCACAAATATTACTCTTACCATATAATGGGCATCCTCCGAAAGAGAGGTATATGTTTGCGTCTCTGCATCAACCATCCTTTTGCCGTTATATATCCCAAATCATATCATAGCTCTGTAATAACAAAGAAATACTCTATTTAAAACAATAATAATTTAATGATTATGAATAATTCATCTTACAGTTTGCTGTCAAAATACAGTATAGTTTGCTGTCAAATGGTTGAAAAAATAAATGAAGGAAAAAAAAAGTTTTTTTTCTTCATTTCAAAATGAAGGAAAAAAAGTTTTTTTTTTTGGTACCCTACAACAGAGACATAAAAAAACTAATCTCAGTGAGATTTGTCGAGACTGAAAATTTTTGACGAACATCTCTTCATCAGAAATTTTCAGTCTCAACGAATCTCACTGAGATGAATAAATAACATATCTATGTCTCTGCTTGCTTAACAGCGACACCAGAATGATCGAAAATTTCACAAACTTTGGAGATGCAAAGTTGCAAAGAAATTATAGCTGGTAGCTTGCCGAATGGATTAATATAAAAGATTATATTCCATTCTAGATTTCTATTTCCTTTACTAATTACAATTTTCTATAAGTATAATGATACATTCAAGAATCATTTCCCATTGGAAGTAATTTAATTAACTTATGTGGAAATTATCCCATATTAAGAATGTAACAAAACCTGATTTACAACAATAAAACATGCAATATCAGTGGGCTCCTAATATTATTGTGGGCTTGTATAACTTGAAAAATTGGGATCCCACATGGCCCCTGGGTTTGAAAATGTTATTTGCAACCCTCTTGGTCTTCCTTGTATAGATTAACAAAATCGAGGAAATTTGAAAAAAGAAAAATCAAGATCGTACTTGAAAATGAAACACAATAAATCCTTTAAAAATTCAAATAATTTGTCTTCATTTTGTTGTTTTAAATATAACGTTTGCAGCTTTAACTTTGAAGAATTAAAATTTGGGTCATACTAAAACACGCCTGCCGACGCCTGCCGGGGAAAACACGCCTGCCGAGAGAAAACCGCACGCCTGCCATTTACCTGATGGATTATTTTAATATTTTTTTTGATATTTTATTTAACTTAACTAAATTAAGTATCATAATAACAAAAAGTTGACTTTATATTGATTATTTAGCACAAAATTAGCAAAAATGTTCAATGTTGGTAAAGATAGATAACTCTTACGTAGAATTCATACGCCTGCCGAGGAAATCTAGACGCCTGCCGTTTATTTGATGGATTATTTTACTTTTTTCTTTGATATTTTATTTCTATTAACTAAATAGATGATAATAGAAATCAAAAGTTGATTTTATATTAATTAATTAACACAAAATAAGTAAAAATCGAGTAAGCTGATCGCTCTTACGAAGAAATCATACGCCTGCCGAGGAAATCTAGACGCCTGCCGTTTATTTGATGGATTATTTTACTTTTTTCTTTGATATTTTATTTCTTTTAACTAAATAGATGATAATAGAAATCAAAAGTTGATTTTATATTAATTAATTAACACGAAATAAGTAAAAATCGAGTAAGCTGATCGCTCTTACGAAGAAATCATACGCCTGCCAAGAAAATGTATACGCCTGCCGTTTATTTGATGGATTATTTTTATTATTTCTTTGATATTTTAGTTTACTTAGCTTAATAATTGATAACAGAAATAAAAAGTTTACTTTAAATTCGTTAATTAACACAAAATTGGTAAAAATCGGTAAAATAGATAACTCTTACGCAGAATGCAAACGCCCGCCGAGAAGAGTACACGCCTGCCGCTTTACCTGCTGGTGGATGACTTTAAATTTTTTTATTTATATTTAATGTTTTGTAACTTGATAAATGATCAGATTAAATGAAAATTAACCACATTTTTAAATTAACACAACATGAGAAAAAAACATGGGTAAATATACGCGGAATCCATACGCCTGCCGTTTACCTGAATGATTTAATATTTTTCTTACGTTAGTATTTTATTTTACTGTACTAAATAGCAAGCATAGATAAAAAGGAAAAAAATTGCGAAGGGCTTAAAAATAAAGGGAAAACTCTTATGTAGAAATCTTACGACTGTCGATTTAATATGCACGCTTGCCATTTTATTTATGTCATTTTTATTTGTATAAATTAATTTATGAATTACTTAAGATTGCTATATATAGACTTAACATTTTGCCTTATAATTATGTTCAAAACTTTACTTATTGCTGCTATTGATTCATCATATTATATGAAGTCGGGTGATACGAGTATGATATAATACATGTATGTATGTCATCCCTTTTAAGGTTGACAAAGTTTTGTTTTCTATCAGAATTTAATATTTTGATTGCGCCTGTCACAGAAGCTTTTTATGATAGATATACAGGGTAAGATTTATCAACACGTCTATAGATATAAAACACCCAAGGAATATACATGTGTACGCTTTTACGCTTGTCGAATACCTATATTATTGCATTTAATGATTTTTTTCATCATTTTTTTTTCTTCAGTCAGCTGTGTACATGATCATAGAATAAGAATGAAATAAAACTGTCTGTGAAGTAAAGAGGGATACTATTAATCAATATCATAACTGTTCGCTTAACGCAAAAAAATTAGATTTTAATGATATTAAAACGTAACACGAAACGTGTGCATCAAGTATATTTTTTTCCGGGGGAGGGGGATTAGCATTTAGGTTTGTCCGGGGGGGGGGGGTGGTGTCGAGGCAAATATTTGGTAATTTTACTAGTATGTAAAAAAATATTTTCCAAGGGAGGTGGGGACTCCGTCACCCCAACTTCCGTAAGAAATTTGTGTTTTACCGGGGGGGGGGGGTAACTCTACCCACCTCCCCCTGAGTAGATCCACTCATGAAAAGAATGAGTGAAAATCATTTACAAAGCCAAAGAAAAATTCTTAGATCTACCCCCCAAAAATTAATGAATGGTGACTGATATAAATATTTGATGGGCGTTAATGAGTTATACTAACATTGTTATTGTTAGCAAGAACATTGATATTGAAATATCCTAATCTACGACAGCTTACTGATCACAAGGACCGATCTATGATACTGTTCCACGATCTCATGGTCTATAGACCAATCCTGTTTAAAGTTTTTCTAAATACTGGATAAAAAATCGTGTTTTAAAAATGTTAACCAACAGAAATTGTGTTTTCCTATACAAAAGCGTCGGAACTGGGGGGGGGGGGCACTTTCAATTTGCTTCCGACGCCACTGCTATATATGGAAACCCTTATGAGAAAGGAGAGGGCTTTAGAAATGTGGCGTGTACATACGTGTATATAGTTGTTTGCGTGTTAAAGGAAGAAAATAAGCTGTTTTCTTGCATCTCTATCTCTCTCCCTCTATCTTTGTCTCCTCTCCTTCTTTCACTTCCTCTCTCTCTCTCTCCTCTCTCCGTCTTTTCCATCCACTGCCCTCTCTTTCTTTCTCTCTTCATTAACGGAAACAATTCAAATATCAAGAGAAAAAATAATAATAAATGTAGTTGCACCTGCGTTCAACTGTTCTAGTACATGTATTTTTCAATAAAAAAAATTCAATAAAAATATGGAGAAAACTGCAGCGAGTCGGTAAGCGTAAGACATTCACATTCCAAATGTTCGACATCTGAACGTGGTGTTTTTTTTCGGTTTTAATTTATTTCATGAGTAAAAATTTTCTGAGTCAAAAATGAACCCGATATTCTATGGAGATCGGTTGTCTTTGAACTTAATGAACGTAAAATATCTTCCCGACAATTTTTATATTAATCAACCATACTGACTATAATTAATCGTAGGTCGTGGAGGTTTTGATAAAAAAAGAAAAGAAAGAATAATGCATGCATTCGTAATTATTGATTCTTCAATGTATATGTTACATTAAAGTTTTAAAATTCAGAGAATTTAAAACTATCTATAATGTTACATTAAAGTTTTAAAATTCAGAGAATTTAAAACTATCTTTAACAAGTTATAGACAGTTTTAAATTCTCTGAATTTTAAAACTTTAATGTAACATATATAATCATACCATACGGCTTACAATATCATTCACTTCACTATCCCTCAAACGGTTACACTCACAGTTTTGTAAATAAAAAAACGGGACCACAATCTGAACATGCACATACAAATTAATGTATTTTTATCTCATTTTATTATAAATCATGTACGAATAACAAAATAATTTACTCATTATGTTCTTTGCTATAATATTTTGGGCGAATCGGGGTTAGGGCTACATATCCAAAGATAACTAATGATCGTTGCTCTACTGATACACGTGTATACATACACGTGTTAGTTTCTTGTGTATTCTGTGTGAATTGAACGGGTTTTTGTCTCTTAAGAAACAATAGACCTTACCTACCTGTATATTGGAAGACGACCGTGAAGCACATACCTTGTACACAAGCCCCCTTCTCTCTCTCTCTCTCTCTCTCTCTCTCTCTCTCTCATGTGTTTTAGGTGACTGAGAAAAATAGTTATGAACGAGTCGATCTTCTTAAGTATGGATACTATGTATAGCCTTTGAACTTATACCTACTTATCAGTAAGTAAAAGACGCGATCACCCGTGGGTATCCGACGATGTATATCCTCGAGAAGCTTATAAAATATACAGAAAAACAAAACTTATTTTGTAGGGGAAATTATCATTCATTATTATTTACGAGACAGTCCAGGCTTATATAATAACCAAGAATATTTACATGATTTGAATCACTTTACAACGTTAAACCAGGGTTCTTTTTTTTCTCCATTAAAAACTGAGACCATAAATCGTAAAATTTTAACCCGGTCACATTTTCATCAGCTTGGGAAAATGAAACGAACTTAATACTGAATGATAGCCTCAAAATAAAGCATATACTGGACATGAAGCTGCAATAATTATACCAGTATATTGATTGTGAATATTGAATCAACCTACAGAGTTCTGCTTTGATTTGGTAATTGCATGCTCTATAAGTCTGCTTTTTATCTTCTACGAACAGAATAAGTCATCACTGGAAGGTTAAGCGTGTATTGGGTTTCAAAAGTCTATAGTGGGGTATGATTGAGTCTATGTTAGATTTTCTTGTTAGAAAAAGCCGGTTTTTTTTAATATTCAAACTGATACCCCCATACCCCTCTTTCCCTTGAATGGATAATTATCCGCTACACTGATATCATGCAATGTAAATTTTTGCTACAGGCTTATGAATGTCCTGTACATGTAAATATTTGATTTTAAAAACGCAGCGAAACAGAATCAGAATCTAGAGATTTAGATATAGTTTGGTGAACTAGGCAGTGAATGTCTTGAGATGAAAAAGTTTTCAAGATGTAAACAGTTACAAACATTGTACAGAACTAATTGTGTACGAAATTGTAAATGCACTTTGCTTAAAAAGTCTAACCTTTCCCCATATACATTTACTAGAATTAATAATTTAGGAGCATAACTATTTATAAAATCTGGAATGCTTACACAATTTAAGTACGCTAGCCTGTTTGTTTAAGAAATACATTATGTAGCCTTCATACACGGATAAAGGTTATGCCAGTCCACTTCTCTAAAGAAATGAAATTGTCGAATTGCATCTTTTGAATTAATTGAGTTGGTGTAAATATTAATTTCCATTACATGTCTTGAATTTTGTATTTACATGTTCACCCAACACAGTATTTACAGTTTGACTCCATACGTATTTCTGAACTTAGTATAACAGTGCATTAATTATATATGTTCACATCAGTATACTTTCCTTCTTATATCAGACACCTCTTTTAGATCGTATGAATATATAACATAAAATATTTTGATTATACGTAAAATACATGCATAATTTAAGGGTTCTTCGAAAAACTAGAGACCATCTTTAATCTTAAAATTCGAGCAGAGACATACAAAAGTCATGTACATGTATATTATAACAGTATACATATGTCCCTGATTCGAGTTTGTAATATATCTTTAATTAATTGCAACAAAAGAATAAGGGTATGAAAACACTAATACAGTATAACGATAACTATGTAAAAAGCTGAAGTTTTTCAAGAAATAAAAATAAAAGACATGGATAAATGATTAAATCAGCAGGCTTACAACTCAGTGTCTCGGCAGGCGTAAGCAGGGTAAGAACTCTTTGTCTTCTTTACAGAATTTGAACATTTTTAATAATATTTTTCATTAAACAGCAAATACAAAATAACCTTTTATTTCTTTGATCATGTATTTAGTTAGGAAACATTAAATATCCAAGAAAAAAAATTATCAGATAAACGGCAGGCGTATAGAATTTCTCGGCAGGCGTTTGCATTCTGCGTAAGAGTTATCTATTTTACCGATTTTTACCAATTTTGTGTTAATTAACGAATTTAAAGTAAACTTTTTATTTCTGTTATCAATTATTAAGCTAAGTAAACTAAAATATCAAAGAAATAATAAAAATAATCCATCAAATAAACGGCAGGCGTATACATTTTCTTGGCAGGCGTATGATTTCTTCGTAAGAGCGATCAGCTTACTCGATTTTTACTTATTTCGTGTTAATTAATTAATATAAAATCAACTTTTGATTTCTATTATCATCTATTTAGTTAAAAGAAATAAAATATCAAAGAAAAAAGTAAAATAATCCATCAAATAAACGGCAGGCGTCTAGATTTCCTCGGCAGGCGTATGAATTCTACGTAAGAGTTATCTATCTTTACCAACATTGAACATTTTTGCTAATTTTGTGCTAAATAATCAATATAAAGTCAACTTTTTGTTATTATGATACTTAATTTAGTTAAGTTAAATAAAATATCAAAGAAAATATTAAAATAATCCATCAGGTAAACGGCAGGCGTGCGGTTTTCTCTCGGCAGGCGTGTTTTCCCCGGCAGGCGTCGGCAGGCGTGTTTTAGTATGACCGTTAAAATTTTGCGTTCCCGCCGCCATTTCTTGTCCTCATTCGTATTAGCGGGATAGGAATAACAGAAGTTTTCTTACTGCATCATTGAAACATGAACAATTTACTAATTTAGTGAAATCGTTCAGCACATTAAAAAATGTTTAGCAGAGATAAAAAATATACAAATGCCTTTACTCACAATTAATTACACCCAAAAACTTCTTTCCATAAGAATGACCCAAAATGGCGAGAATGCCGAGACCAAAACGCGACCGGATATACAAAAATAGTAAAAATAAAATTTTCACGACGAATGTGAAATATCCGGATTTTTTAAATATTTATCAACATGCTTGTGAGCAAAAAAAGAAAATACAGTTGTGTATAATAAACATTATTTAAGATAATCATAAAACAAAAGATAAATATTTAGGGAATTATGAATTCATAATAATCAATACATGTATGATGAACAATAATTATACATGTTTTGTCATGATATCTATAGCCTTTGGTATGGTAGCTAGTACAATGAATAACAATTAGATCTTATATAATATGTACTGTCTAGTACAATAACACTGATCAAAGTCAACTGTTATTATATATGTTCAAACACACATACACTTCAAATTACCAGTCCAGATTACGTACTGCATATGGTACTCATTAGAATTTAACCAGCTGCATCTGGGTCGAATCATGGTACAGTTCCAAAAGTATTTATTATCTCAAATTGTGCCTGACATTAACATTACAAGTTGATTATATCCCAAAATGCTCTTTTTTTTTTAAGGAAAGACTTTTAAAATTAAGCTTTATTCCTTACCATAATTATTTCTGTGATGAACATTAATTAACTCTCATTAAGGCCTGCATTCCTGAGGATCATATACATGTAGTTTGAATTAAGTGAATCTGAATCCATTGTCATGCATGTGTACGGAAATGTGTGAAAAAGCTTTGATATCACTGACTATTTGATTTCAGAAAATAATTTTTTCAAACTGATTTTCACACATGTATTTCCAATATATCTCCCCATTCATTGATATATAAGGTACTTGAAATCTGGCTCCTCATGGCCTGTTCCAAATTTGTTGAAAATGGCTCAATAGTTAATTCTAATGAAGTGGACGAAATGTGTTAGGCAGATAATGACAAAAATGCCTACTTCTGAAACCAAATAATTTTTTACCTAATTGCTCAGGTAAGCTAAAAAGTTCATAGATTAAAAAAGGGCAGTCTGTTATGATGAATGACAGATCATCAGAAAAGCTAACGGTATATTTTCCTTTGAATCTTTGGTTTACATATGTAAGTGACCCAGCTTATAAAAACAAACAACCAGCTTTGATCATTTTTTTATTTTCATTTATTTAACCACATGAAGTAAATAAATTTGATATTTCAAGAATATAAATTAAACCACTGAGATAATAAAATCAATAAATATATTTAAAGAACAATAAACAATCTATGATGCATATACATGTGGGATCAATTACTGTTCATTAATGAAAAGAAACATTGGTATCATCGCATAGATGTAGATATCAGCAAATTGATCTGAAAAATAAATACATGAAACTTTTAAGATAGAGTTGAAATATTTACATTATATTTAATCAATTTGGCTAAATGAAATAAGTCTCTGTTAAATTTACTTTTAAAACTCATTCAAACACCATGTTAAAAAATTTGCAGCCCCAAAATAAGAAAATCAAATTCTACATTAATTAATCATAGACTATAATTAATCCACCCTTTTCTCTCTGTTTATTGATCATCATCAGCACAACAATATGCCTGCATGCATTTAATCATGTTACCTGTTCTGGGCTTGGATTGGCCACAATTTGTCGGTCTTCTTCAGTGTAATTTTCAGTGAGGATCTCAGACAATCGCTGAAATGCCTGCTGAATATTCACCTACGAAATTAAAGAATTCGTTTTACTTTACAACATTTTCTCCCTTGACTACTTTTAAATACACTGTATTTAAGTATGTAAATAGAGATTTAATAACAAAATAGATAGTGAATATAAAGCAAATCCCTATAATAAACATGTACAATGCAACCAAATAGGTAAAAAAAAAATTAAAAAGATCCATTTTTCTCAAATCTAAATATGAGAAATAACAATGTTAAAATGTCCAATGTGATATGAATGTGACTTGGTTAAAACATAATCACATCTTCTTAACAAGAGGCCCAGGGTCCACATCACTCACCTGAGCAACAACAGCCATTATTCTGATCGAATCAGCATAACAGTATCAAATTCAAAATATCTTGACATTTTAAAACAGTTCGAATCAAGTGAGCTAACAAGGCTTTTGTCTTCTCAGAAGATCTGATCTTGTAACATTGATGACATTTCAACAGACATCTTAAAAACAAAGTTTGACTGTACCTGTATTAATAGTATCATGAAAAATCTGAAAAATAGACATGCATGTACTATATACACACCTTAATTGGTTTAAAGAGAATGGTTTCTGTGTCTTTATTAGCCATATAAAGCTGCATGCTCTTGTGTATGGTGGGAAGGCGAGACTTGATGTTCTTGTACGTCTCTGACACTACATCATGCAGTTTTTCAGGTGTTGCAAATGGCTGTTGTCGCAGAGTGACACTTTTGATTCCCTCCTCCTCCTTCAGGTTTATGACTACCTCAGCCTTAAATACATAATTCATATCAGTCAAGTTCAAGAATTGAAGAATTTGTCTATTTTTGCATGCAAAACATTGCAAACAAGTATTCAGGGTAATTCTGATACACAAGAGAACATGTGTTCATAAACTCATTTCCATTCGTGTGTACATGCGTTTTCCTAATATTAAATTCTTACACATGCATGTATCTCTTAAAATCATTGAATTTTGAGGAAAAAAAATCTAATTTTGAATCTTTTTAGTAGAAAATGTAGTACAAAATTGACTCAATAAATGCTTAGTGGTACACTATATTCAAGTAAAATATTGTCAAACTCTGTACTGTACTATCTCAATACACATACTCTTGAGAGGAATGTTTTGAGTGGTTCATTGAAGGTGTCTGACATATGATGTATGAATTCCTCACAAGTTATTTTCAGCTCCAAATCCACATCCTTTTTAGAGTCCACAAAATGTTCCATTACATGTGGAGTGCCCTGTGCAAAAAAATAATAAAATAAATTATGACAATAAGGATTGATTTTTCTCTGAGCTGAAGAAATAAATTAGTATTTTTTTTTAAAACTCCATGTACTGAACAAACCTCTAATATGAACTGCAACAGAGAGTTGTTACTGTTGAACATAAACATTTTGGAACTGTTCTGAATCAAGCCTCGCGCAGCATCTGCAAAAAAATTTAAATAGGTAAATCACATGGGCTATTTGAATTCTCTTTAATGCATGTAATCTATTTTCAGTATTTTTAATTACAGCAGAGCTTTCATAGTAAAAACAAAACCATTCAAAAGAGGTTTTCACAAAAATTGTAGAATTTAATGTAAAACCAGAAGGGAAACTGTGTGTGCCTTCCAGATTTTACTACACATACTCATTGTTGAGATTACTAATTTAGAACTACAATGAATGACAGTTAGTTTCTGTTTGAGATATGAAGTGTAATTATCACTGATTTGTTATGTTAGATGGTAATTTAAGTACATAGGTTTTCTTTACTTAATAAAAGTTTATTAAATCTAAATGGCTACTGACATCTCAACTAAAATTATTTTTCAAAAATAAAACTTAGAAATATATGCCCATGGAACATGTCATTGAATTACCTGTAAAACTTCATACAAATGCATGAAGTATGATTCAGATATCTTGCACAGTTTCTTTGAAACTGATCAAAACGCAAAGTATGCTACAGAATGAATGCCCATTTCCTTACATTTTGTACACATCAATGACATTAAATGTAAATGCTTCATAAGCAAATATAAAGGGGGTACAACATTTTATTTAGAATAATAATTCCCTATCAAACTTATAATCAGGCTTAAATTTAGCAAAAAGCTGGATGATCATGAGAATTTCATCAACATTTAGTTTATGTAAGGGATTGTGCATTGTATCAGTAAATATCAAGAGACAAATGAAATTTTATCTTTCACACTGTAAAATAAATTTGAGTGCATATGGACAGTCTCTGAATATTAATACAATGTACATGAGTGTTGCATATTGTTTGGATACAGTTTTAAGTAATGAAGACTGTACACCACAATGTTATGTATATACAGTCTCTGACACATCATGCAATGTTGGAAAAAGACCAGGAGACGAGCTATAACAAAAGTGACATATTGGATCATGGCACAAATCATGCACAGGTAGCTTTCTACCAGAGATAATTAGAGACATAATATTCCCGGCTGCATTCACATAATAACCACTCACCAGGGACAACATTTGAGAACATGAACAAGTGAGATTATGTACCTTTCATTTTGTAAAAATCTGCAAAAAATTGACAATGTAATTCCCATGTTCAGAGATCAACATCAGAAATTCATACACACATGAATAATAAGAAGTCACATGTCTGTTACGATCTGGATGGGTATAGTGAATATCTTCATGTACTGTAAATCATAATGATGCTAAAGTATACAGTGTGTGTACATATGCATATAGTATACTTGTATATGTGCCTAATAATTTACCATGTACTTCGCCCATAAAATTTCATATCAATCATGCTGTCTAATTTGAAGAAGATCCGAGGAAGATACCTTTTAGTTTGCTGAAATCTAGTGTTGTTTCTCTGATAGAAAAGTCGGTTTGGAATGGTGCAATCTGTTCCCGAAGTATCAGAAGGTGTTTTATCAGAAACAATTGGCCATCCATCAATGTCTGTCAAAACAAGATGATAGATCGAATTCTGTGAAATTTAAATAATTTACAGGTACACACAAAAATTTCAAAACTTGCACTAAGAATTTCTTATAACCGCGTTATGAATATATAATTGTTCACTGACTTTGTTCCATTACTTGTATACCTGAGTACCAGATATTTTGTGTCAAATTTAACTTTTACCTGGCTATTTCAAAGTTTTTGGCAAATAGAAATCAAGAGCATTTGCCTGCCTCAATGATGCACCTTCATAAACTGTGTATGTATACATTTTATTTGAGGTGCCACACCAATTTACTCTTATTTTGATGATGGACTTAAAGTTTCTGATACATTACCATACATTGAAAGTCAACAATCTCATCATGATTTATAAGAAGTTAATTCCCTTTCCCACTGAGCAGCTAGCATGATACAGAATGATAAAATGATGAGTACCTTTCTTTTGGTAATGCCTTCCTTTGCGATTTTCAATGACTGTATACAAGATTGTAGAGCTTCTTGAGAGAGGCCTTGAAATGTTGTTTTCTATAGGACATTGAATAAAATAGAATCATGTGAATAATAATTATTAATATACTGGTACAATTTTATAAAGGTAGAACCAACAATACCCATACTCATGTTAAACTGACATTACAGAACATTTTACTTGTTTTGGAATTCATGTCAATCTATTAGAAATTCCAATGAAATGGAGTATCATCTAAAATCAACATCTAGAAAATACATTTTATACTTAGACAATTAATTTAAATCTTTAAACACCAACATTTCTGCTGAATAAGTTGAGTGTACATGTGAAGCTGATAAGGTTTGGAACTTCATTAAATTTGTATACACTAACAATATAATTCTAACGCTGGCTAAATTAAATACATGTACACATGAGTTATGAACACTGTCTTTGCATATACCTGTGCATTGCACCAATACAGCTTTGACAGAAACTTACGTCGATACATCTGTAGAGTTTGGACAGAGTCACTAGTGTCCTTCGTACAGTAGGGTACCACATTCCATGGAGGTCCGCTGGGGACATGGGCATCGTACTGGTCACACTCTTCACTTCTAAAATGGGAATGAGGTTGCTTGTACACAATGTCTTATACCAATACTTTTTAAGATCATGGGAATCCATCATAAGTGGTATAAATGTATAAATATAAGTAAATGACTATATACATGTAAGTACGTGTAATATAATTGACCATGACTTAAGTAGTTGGGTTTGACGTTCACAATGTACAGGTACACATTACATATGTATCTGGGTGAAGTATGCAGGTCTACCTGTCTGGTCTGTGCTGTTCTTGCCTGCCTCAGTCAGTTCAGCCACCTCCTGACTGGTGCTGGAGGCGTTTGAGGCAGAGCGGGAGTGGCCCTTTAGGGAGGATGAGGAGGGAGTCCGGGTGTGTCCCTTAGTCTCCCCTGCTCTGATGCTCTCAGCAATGCTCTAAAACCAAACAAAAGTGAGAGGACATGCATATCTGAGCAAATTAGTACCAATAGAAAACAAAATTCTGTCTCTCACATTTCTTCATTAATATATTGTTTGCATCAGTCTAAGTATCAGTACTTAAATCAATTATAATTGACAATTGCTAAAATTCACTATTCATCAAACTTAGTTTGAATTGTCTGGAAGTGTCAATTTATGGTAAAACAGGTTTTATATTTGATCATTACAGATGTTACAACACTTTGTTCCTGTACCTGCATCATCTCCAATTTTTCAGGGTAAGCTAGATCTCCCTGTGCTGCTGAATATTGCAGGATGTCAGAGCGTATATAGATGTAAGTTCTATACACCAGTCGTTCCTGCATGTCCATCAACATCTGACGACAGACATTACCAAAGGATGACAACTCCTGGGCTGAAATGGAAAATAAAAATCTTTTTTTTAAAAGATAATCATTAATCTTTCACTTTAAATTGCTTAGTTATAGTTTCGAGAAAAAATCTCCTTAAAAAATATCTAGAAGTTTAAAATAAGGTAAAAATCATGAACAGAGTAAAAGAATTTAGGGAAATCGTACACGAGAGCAGAAAATATTTGTACAATAAAACATAGGCTTTAAAAGTTACTTATATCTAGCGTTATTATATTTTGACTGTTACCATTGGCTTGTGTATGTTCCTCCAGCATTTCCACCTTCATTATGGAACAAAGCTCTGCCAAGGTCTCCAGATGGTTGACATGGATGATGAGTGGTCGGAAAACGTCATACAAGTTGTTACACAGTCGCTCAAGCATTTCACTGAAATTATCAAAGTATAACTTCATTTTCAAAGAGCTACTTGAGGTCCCTCACTGTCCCTATAACCTTTTCAGGTTATTGTTGCTCAATGTTCTTTGACTTTTATAAATGATTAGCACTTGTTTGATGAATGTGATATCTAAACAACCAAATTCTATGTACATACATGTATATGTACATGCAAGCCATAGGCAATATCTTGGTTGTGGATTTAAATATGAACTGGTACTCACTCTAGAAGACCTGTGTGTTTGGTGAAGAAGTTATAGTACAGCTGGTATTCATCCTCACAGACATGGACCATAAAGGCACAGCCACTCCTCATCTGAAAACAAAATAAATATCCATGTAAATAATTCTATCATGGAATCTATATTTCCAAAATTAAGATTTGTACAATGTATCATTAAAATAACAAAAAGACTTTCTTCAGCAAAGTAGAAGTATGAATCTGACATGATATGATTTGTATCATTAAATTAAAAAAGAGACTTCTTTCAGAATGAAAGAACTTTCATCAGACAGGAACACTGTACCCACCAGAGCGCAGTGGTCCCTGGCATGCTTTGTGGCCAGGTCGTTGATGGTGGAGCTGATACTGGGCCCAAGCAGCTGTTCCCGCTGGCTGAAGTAACACTGCTGACAGTCCACTAATGCCTGGCTGTACCTGTAATACACATCAACATCTAGTCATAAGGATATTATGGTGTTACAACTTTTCTCTACAAGTTACTTCAAAAATATGTACAGTGTATATTATAACTTCAATGTCCCTTAAATCAATTATAACTTGACTATGAAAATACATCCACATTTTATCTTAGTAGTACCAAGTATCATATAATGGATTACTGTCATTTAAAGCTGCTTGGTCCGGTTTTATATCGAATTTTATGCACGCTTTTAAACGATGGTTATGCTAAGTATATATCTATAATAACAGACATTGTAGTAGTTTTCCCAGTCAATTAGGCCAAATTTCAATGAAGAAAAATACATACAAAATTGGCTAACAAAACAAACAACATAAAAGGGTACAGTTTATTTCGCCTCATGTTAAAGTTCACCCCTGATGATGAGACGGGTATGGTTGTATTACGACTTTGACATCGCTATAAATAAAGGTCGAAATTATCAGACAAATTACAAATAAACGTGTACGTTTTGTTCGCTAATATTTCTGAAGTTTGCTTTCCTTACAATCGATGCATAGCATGCGGGTTGAATAAACCCAATTATTCGGGGGACGAAACCAAACGGTTTCCTTTTCTAAACATTCCCGTGATGCATTTAGGTTTGTTTTTTTGTTTGCCCAAAAAGAAATTATTTTTATTTACTTTGAATATTTTTAACTTTGAAAGGAGACTGATTCTGCTGGTGTAAATTGGAGAAAGTCCATAACTTTCTAAGATAAATGGTTTGTATAGAAAAAAATTTGATACTGTAATAACAAAAAAATCGGACCAAGCAGATTTAAAGGGTACCAGATATAATATGTTTTCTATCTATGGATAGTAGGTACATGTAATACATGTAGTTTCCACATACTGTTAGTCCAGTGCATATTACATAATTATTTTCCTGGTTCCAAAACAAGTACAAGTACATGTAGTACAAGAATAACCTTCATTTTTTGATATGAATCTGCCTGTCTATTACTGTAGATTACTAATTAAACGCGAGGAATTAATTTCCCAGTAAAATCGCGAGAAGCAACCCTCGCAGATTTTAAAACCTCGCTTTTATTTTCAGACAGATTGAGCTATAGGAAATAATAACAAAATATTGGTGATCGCGATTTTATATTCTCGCGTTTTGATACAAAACAGCGGAATTGCGGAATTAAGTACTCACGTAAAATAAGGAATTTACAGTATTCAATCAACTTACTCTGGACTTTTATCCAGCCGGATTTCGAGCTGTTCCATCAAGGCTTTCACTCTTGGTGCATTGGCTCGGAATTTTCCATAAAACAAAGTAAATGCATTGTCCCCCAGTTGAGATGAAGTTGAGCTCTGTGTCAATAGAATGATAAGATAAATTAATTTTTCAAACTTATTGTTATAAAACCTTTTTTTAACTATAAACACATTATAAACTTTGAGAGAAAAAAATCTTCTTACATAGTCCCTAAAATAATATGTAACACATATGCATGTACCATACAATTTAGGAATGTAATGCATACATGTACATGTAATGACTTTAATCATGGAAAACAAAAGCAACAGCATATATTCATGATCATTACATCCATATGCGATTGGCTTTTGTTAAATGAGTTGTTTGATGTCACTTCAGAAAACACTGGCTAAGTAAGTTTTCGTATGCAAAGTTGGTGAAATTTCAAATCCAATTCAAAAATGTCTACATAATTCAGATTTTTGTTTCAATCTATATTACATTTATACATTATATCACAATGTTGTCCTTACCCTTTTCTCTTGAACCTGCCTGGTGGAAGACTGTAGAATGTTGACGACGTGAGATTTGATGAGATTCAGAGCTCGAGACAGACACTGATTGAGTCTGGCCAAATATGTCTGACTCTCCTTGTAATTCAACTGTTGAGTAAAATGAAAAAATGTCCCGACACGTACAATTTATCCTACCGTTGTACAAATCATTCAATCTTCATAAAAAAAAATTTGAAACTACTTGCACCATATCACTGACGTCAAAAAAATTTCAAGGTTGCAAATTAAAAAGATCTCTAAAATTTAAATGGTACATGTTTTTATACATTTAATAGAAAGTAATTTTCTATACTGAACATAGTTTTTCAATGGAATATACATGTAAATTTCAAAGCCTGCAACTCATCAATCAACAAATGCATTTTACTTACATTATTTTTCAGGTACAAAATGCATTCATCCAGGCGAGATAGCATTGGAACAAAGGATTCATTGGTTACCATCAGCGTGGGAGAAGACAGTTTCTAAAAAAAAATTTCAAAACATTCGGCATATAAGCATGTATAATTACACGTAAATATTTAACGATAAATGTGAGTCTGGTTGTTTTTCGAGTTTAGAGTTTATTCGGCAACTGTTAAGATGTAATGTGAAATAATCGTTGGCGACATTGAAGAAATGACCAACATAAATTCTAGTTGTCCCAGTCCCAACTAAAGGGTGGAAGAAATACTGGTAGTGTCACAGTATACAACTGTATGCTGTATTCTATGTAACAGTTAACAAAATGTTTACAAAAGTTATTTCCATCAAAACTGTTAGACAAAGACTATGAAGCAAAGTGATAAGCCAGGAAAATCAAGATACCTAGTGCCCATTCTTAGAACAAAATGTCCTTTCTAGGAGACAGTATTCAAACTTTTTTCAAAACTTACACTTGAGATCTTGTCCAATTCATTGTAATATGACAATTTGTTACTGATATTTTCAGCTGTATTCATCAACCTTGTCTGAAAAATAAAAATTTGTCATATACCATAATACGATCATAATCTGATAATTACTGAGAAAGTTTTTAAAAATGTATCATTTCAATATTAAATTGAAGGTCATCAAATAGATTTTTTACCTGTTCAGCAAGTAAGTGTTCACAGGCCTCATGTAAAGCATTGGTTTTAGTGGAAACACTGATATATTGCTTCTGAAGTCCGGCTAGATAGGTCAAGGCTGTTGTTACCTCCCCTAGAACTCCATCACACTGGCTCTGGTACCCCTGTAACTCCTCTATGTATTGTCTACAAGTTAGGAGTTCTTACAAGCAAGCTTTTATTTGAGATACTATTATTGATCTGACACTAAAAAAATCCAAATCAATAAAACACTATCAAACAGATGCACGTTAAAGGGACTTGGACACAATTTGAGATAAAAAAAATTATTTTCATTTTTTATGTATAAAATGGTTAACTGGTGCATTTTAAATGATTGACCAAAATATTGAATGTTAAAGTCAAGTTACAAGCGAGATACAGAGGTAAGAATTGGTTGTTATGTAAACAAAGCTGGAGTCTCATAGTTGTTTACAAAAATGTAATGTAGAGAATTACCATTTCGTAGACAAAATGACATGCAAAAAACAATTCAAACTAATTCAATATCTTCATAAATACTATTTTCAACAAAAGAAAGATACATTTGATTGAAACTTACACCAATACAACACATTTGTAAAAAATGACACTTTCGAGCTTTGTTTACAAAACAAAGAATTATAAACTCTGTATCTTGCTTATAACTTGCTATTTGACTTTCAAATTTTGACATACCATTGTAAACTTCTATATTTATCAGTATAAACATTGAAAATGGAAAAATAAATTTTGAAAATTTTAAGTCAAATCGTGTCCAAGTCCCTTTAATCTATGATGATTTATTTTTGTAAATACACTGTACAAGCAAGTTTTTACATCTATTTACTAAAAATAAGAGAGTCAATTTTCAACTTGCTTAATAATTTGTGCTCTCAGTCATTTTTAAAAGTACGATAGAGAGCAGAAATTTAAATATCTGAAACACAATGAAATTTTAATGAAATGATAAAGAAAACACAAAGCAACTTGAGCAAGTCAAGGTAAGTTACATTTCCTAAAATTGGAAATATTTGAAATATCCATACCTGTATGAAGCTTCTTCCTCTTTTTCCATATCTTTTTCCAGATCAGAGTACCATGATAGAAACTAAAATACAAAAAGGAGAGATCTTTATAGTAGTCTTAAAGCCCAATATTTCATCATATGGAATTGTATTCTGGTACATAGGTTCCTACTGCTTGTGCTGTTTCTGCTTTTTCTTGTGGGGCATTTTTCTGGAATTCTTCAACTGCACTGGTTTCTTCTGTACCCTGCTTCTCTTGCAATTTAGAATGACTGGACTGACCTTCATCCTTTGGCAACTATAGGAAAAATGACAGATAATTTTTTTATTTTATTTAAACTGTTAAAATTACATTAGACCTACTCATAATTACTTTGTCCAAAATGTAATCTGTCGAGTCAAAGTTCATGAGATGCAGATAAATATATAATACCCCTGGTAATGGTGAGCGCAGCGAGCTCCATCAACAATGTGTACAAACACAGAAAATTCATGTTGAAATCTGTACACTGTTATAAAAATTTTAATGAGGCCATGTGACGTCATTTCCTCCCCCGAATTAATCTGACACAATTCTACGAGAATGATTTCATTCAAAATGTATTTCTTTGCGGTTTTTTTTTAGAATGTCATGTATTAAAAAGATGAATAAAACATTTAATTTTGCTTATTATACAATGTTGTTAAAACAAGAACTGAAGGTTGGAATAATACTAAGATATGATGCCAAAAGAAAGTAGAGAAATTCTTAATTTATCAATCCAAGTCCTTTCAAAATTGGCCAAGGGGTTATTTTTTAACGAATCTTTAAAAAAATTGGTTTTCAATAACATATATAGTGAAAAGAAAAAAATTGACATACTTTTTTGCACCAGAGTATATTTATACTATCTTTATCAAAATTCGCCCACATGTACTGCGTATTTTTTTGGGAACAGTCTATAGAAGTTAAATGTATAAAATAAAGTGAATTCAAAATATTTAAGCGTAAAAAATCATTAAACAAAACAACAACATAAATGGCTTCTTGACAGACTAGACTGACAGTGTGACACGTCTTACATCTGTTGGAATCCGCCTTTCATTCACTATTGACGATATCTGTATACATGTGTCTTTTTGTTTCGTTGACAAAGCCGTCAGAGGATTGTTGCGTGACTCCCAGTTTGCCAGTCTCTCTCTCACAAGGCGTTTGTTCATCTTTGACATACTACGCTCAAAAACTGAAAAGTTTACGTTTCATCCATTCTTTCGATCTGTGAAAAAGAAAGTTAAGACTCGATGTAGAAACAAAGTTATTTTGTTATTCGGATATTTTTGGAAATTTAAGCCTTATTGATTTTTATATACATACCATAATAATACACGACATAACACTAATACTACATTTTTTTATTTCTACGAGGTTATCTTAGAAACAATGCATTTCCAAACAAATTCTCCCTACTATTCCACTGCGACAAATAGGCCCATGAGCCATATCTCTCACCTGAACAATGTGGTGGCCGCTCACTGCTAGAATGGGTTCCAGAGATCGTGAGTTCAAGCCCTGACCGGGGCGGAGGTGGAGCTCCAATAAGGTGAATTTCTCTGTGCGTTATATATCTATCATTCACTATTGGTAGGTATATGTCAATTTAAGAGTTATTGCAATGTTTGTGCTTATTTTATATATATAGTGGATCGATAGAGATGTCTGAGATGATGGATTTTTTTTTCTTTCAAATTACAAGAATCGAGAGGTAGCCCCTGCCCTAGATGTGTCATATAGCAGGAGAGATCAGAATCAATATAGGGCTTTATGAGCAGTGGATCGATAGAGATGTCCGAGATGGTGGATTTTTATTTTCAAATTACAGGAAATTTAAATTATAAAAGTATCAACAAATGCAAGAATCGAGAGGTAGCCCCTGCCCTAGATGTGTCATATAGCAGGAGAGTTCAGAATCAATCTTCCAATGTATTATAAATCATTATATTTACATTTTCAACTGTCTTTGTCTATGATAACATTAGAATTAATTTTGCGCCGCGTAGTAATTGCATGTGCTTCGTAAAAAATAGTGGTTTTAAAATGTTGTTTTAAAGAGTTCTAATTAGAAATAATATAAATATAAGTAATAGGAAATCATTCTTTGAATTATTCTGAGGTGATAATATTGTCGGAGCGTGGTCAAATATATCTATAGACATTTCTTATGTCTATAACGCTATAGTTGGGTATTCTGTGCTAGGCCATATTCGAATGCCAGTTCATGATTGAGTAATAGGCAAGAAACTGAGCTTGCAATTATTTGAACTCTTGCTATGTTTTCTATATACTTGTTTTGATAAAAAAAAATCATCTATTTTGAATGTTACAAATTTGACACAACAAATCGGTTTCTTGTGTTTTCATGAATAATTTTGCATAAAATATAAAAAATTCTTTACAAGTCATTTATTTGAAAAAGCAAACAAGCGTTAGAAACATTGCATTCTATGCATGAACAATTGAAGTCAGAGACAACAGCACTGAAGTAAGACAGGACGATCTTCGCCCGTTTATCTGTTTATACTCAGGGTAAACCAAATTCCCGTACATGTAGCTACTTCAACCTTTATTCGATATGCAATATCATACAATACATTCATGCATATGATACATTATTGAATACTGTATATTATCTAAATTAAAAGGATGAGAGTAACGCAAAGAAACGACACAATCAATTCCAAATGTCTCCGCGGACTGACACTTCCGCTGCTTTCGTTATTGATGGTCAGTCTCTGGACCTGCTTGTCCTTCAGCATTTCTACATCACATGACTGAAGCAAAGACAAGAACCTGGGGAAGTCGCCGTTGAACATCTGTGCTGCCCTGTGTACTATATACTTCCCGACATCTCCACTCAAACAGGGATGTTTCCGGACTTCTTTCACCACCTCTTTGCATTCCTCTAAGCAAATGGAAAACGGTTTGCAATTGTTCTCAAGCTTTTCTAAAAGAGGTCGAGTGTCCGGATGAGAGAGGTTTAAAAAGTTCGTAATGTTGCAACCGTAGGGATTCAAATCTCGATAAAGTTTTGTTAAAGAAAGACTTCTCCATGTTGTGCACGTGCGGGAAAGGAGGTTTTCGGCGGGAAAAACAACCATGAATCCCAAGCACATCTCATCGCTAGTTCCCCTGCCACTGAAGGTTGTTTTCTTTTTATTCTTAGATTTGAACACGCACGTTGTTTTTATTTCATCCCCGGGTTGAATTTCCAAAGGTGGAGACATCCTGGATATAACAAAATTATAAGGTAATAAGTATCAAATCAACAAAACCGAATAACAGAGTTACTATGTTTCCAAACCAAGGGCACTTACGTGACAAATTTGGGTCTATCGTAGCTGTAAGTGGTTTCATTCGTTACATGCGCTATCCTCTTTTCATTTCGTACTATCTCTAGCGATTCCTCGCGACCTGTACACAAAGGTGTAATAAAAGATAAGACAATTTATTCAAATTTTTCTCCAAAACCATAGTTGCAAACCAGGCTCAACATGTATGACCCTCTCCCGTCTGGCCGAGCTATGTAGACTTTGGTTTGGTCCAAAACTGAATGATCATTACAAATCAAGAATATGTACACAAATCTGATCAAAATACAAAGCACTAAGCAGGGGCGAGAATTGGTCCTGTACGAATGGTATACGTACCAAGATAGTGCATATGGTTGAGAGCACGGACGATCTTAATGGGTCCCGTCAGAAGTCTATGGGTGTCCTCTTTGCTGCAGACAGCAGATTCCGCGTGCCTCTCTCTCCCGGGGGGTATTTCGAGGTACCATTGTCCCACCATCAGCATGACAGCTGAATTTGGACGCAGCTTTGGGGTATAGTGTAACGTCATGCCCGAGCTGTCGCTGTAGTCGTCACGCATCTCTGGGTTATTCCAGTGCACCTGTGATAAAAACCTATACGTGTAACAAAGGATTTTTTTGTGGTAAGTGTGGAGGGTGTGCATGCATGGGGAATATTCATTACATCGATGATAAAACCTTGCAGATAAATCCATCAAATCTCATCTAATTTCAGGCACGCAGCATCGTTTTTGAAAGTGTCTGTGTGTGTGTGTGTGGGGGGGGGGGGGGGGGGGGGGGGGGCAGACTCATCGAATAAAGAAAAAAAACAGAAAAAAGGAACTTTCCAGAATCATGAAAATTCTAATCCGTCTTAATTTCGTTATTTCATTTCAATTTTTTTTTTTTTTACATACTCCCAAAAAAGTGCGGGGGGCAACTCCATCGTTATTCACACTTTTATATGAAATTTAGCAAAAAATCTTTGCTGCGACAAAATAATGGGGGGGGAGCCCCTCCTCCTACGCCCCCCGCCCCCCCCCCCCCGATGCTACGTCCCGGAATTTCTTTCCACAGAAAGAAGTATATAATTAGATTTTTTTTGCCATTTTTCGGAAATCAAACATATCTGGATAAAATCAACACCGCACCGTTAACGTAAACATGTTTCATTTGTTGTTTGAAAACTATACCTGCATCAAGACCCTTTTAATCCCTTTCTGACCAATCCGGATCCCTGCTTCATGGTAGAGACATTGACCTGCTGACCCCACCGTCCAGGCCCCAAACAACGTGTTACACTGGACGGATCCCATCTCGCATGCTGTTGGCCCACTGGCTTCGCCCTGTTTATCTGATACATTTTTGGAAAGGACAAAAAGAGAAAAACTCAAGATGATGTATTTGGAATTTAACCACGATAATATGTTAATTAATACAGCATCCACTCCACACCCCCCCCCCCCCCCACCCTTTCGACCTTGGGGAGGGTAGACTTGCATGAGAGAATGGAATGGTTGAAAGCTACTCATCCATTTACAGAAGTGCTATACAATATCGTTGTGAGTCATCGAAAACTATTGTGGGCATAGAGGATAAAGTGTTCAAAACAATTTTGATTCCATTCTAAACAACCAGACTCCGCAGTTTCTCAATGGTCACCCAAGAAAATAGACAAACATGATATCCAAAAATTAGAATTCAATGAAGAAAAGTGTCTCCAAAACCTTGTCTGTAATCTATGCTTGAACTGCATTGACATTGACCACTAACATGTTATTTTCAAATATTTGCATCTACCAAGTATTATTTCCTCTATAAGTGAAAAACTTATTCTTTATGTAAACATAGAAAAAATTTACATAACCCGCTAACTCGGGTTCAGGCACGTAGCATCAGGGGGGGCCAGGGGGCCTGCCCTCCCCCCCCCCCCCCACTTTTTATCGCAGCAACTAAATTATTAAAAATTTACATATAAAATATAGAATTATCATGGAGTTGGCCCCCCCCCCACTTTTTTGGGAACATGTAAAAAATTAATATGAAGATAAGGAAATGAGGACTGAAATTGAAGTTATATACTACATCCCCCCCCCCCCCCCCCCCCCCAACGGATTAGGATTTTGAAGATTTTGGGAAAGTCCTATTTTCCTTTTTTTTTTTTTTTTTTTTTGCTTGTCAAGATTTTTTGAATGAGTTTGCCCCCCCCCCCCCCCACTTTCAAAAACGATGCTACGTGCCTGGGGTTATGTATATTTTCTGCAATGTCGATACCTTCATATCCCGAATGAATCACCAAAGAAAGCATTTTCAAGTTTAAGTGAATCCAACCGACCTGAATCGCATCCAAAAAGCAGTATATGATGCATCACATTCACATTGTCAATCACAGGGGTCATTGCAATGACATGGTAATCCCCATCAGTTGGGAGGTCAAAGGTCATACAAAAATAGTTCGTCTCAAAGTTGGGTACTGATGTGTTTGGAAATCTAATGGTAACATTCTTCACCTCTGTTCAATTAAAAAAAAACAAATACCGTATTAATAACTAAGTGCGGAGAGTATGAACATCATAAAATACATGTTCTTTTGTTATTGATTTATTTTACTGACCAGGACTCTTGATTGCATCGCATTTGAAGCTTTCAAGTTCACAATTCAGCCACGTATTCTTCGGTTTGCACAAGTCACTGTCGTGGGGCTCACAAACTCCTTAAAAATTCAAATCAATAAGTTGTTTTTTTAAATAAATTCATTGGTTTTGTCGGCTTTTAAGAATTTTTAGGATAATTAGGTTTTCCACTACGTACCTGGATGTGAGAGGCCTTGGTTTGTCTCTGGGGTGGAGTTTTCTTTCCAAGTACAGTTCGGGTCACCGAGCTCTTGTCCGTTCGTTCGTCCGTCGCCATCTGAGTCTTTCTCACAAAGTTCCTTGGTCCATTTCTATATAATAAAAAAAGAATAATATTATCTCTTTAATAGAATTGTCATTGATTTCTCTAAAATAAGCAAAACGTGTAATTTGCACTTTTTTAAAACCTAATTTATTGTAAAGAAAATTTGTACTTTACAAACATTCAAAGTCGTTTAAAACATTGTAAAAGAAATATGACATTCCATCCACTAAACTTAAAGTACATGAATTTAAATAACTTATTCATATAAAAAAATTATAATCGTACACTTTTTTTTTAGCGAAACTGATAAATTAAACAGTCCTGTTGCATTTCAAAGACGAACTTTAAGGGACGATCTTAAACACAATTTTTAAACTGTTTGCACTCTTAAAATAGGTTACACTCTCAATATAAACCATTTTCAGAGTACACGTTACATGTTTCATAGCATCAGCGGATACGCGTGTGTCATCTAAGTTTCAACAATCAAACAGCCCTTGATATTTTTTTTCAGTAACCTTTTGTCGTCTTGAATTTAGTAAAGTCCATCATATATATTTATATCATTTAGTACAATTTCATTTTTTTTTTTAATTTCAAAGGCGTTACATTTAATAAACTTGAAGGAGAAAACATATATATCAAAAGCAGTGTTAAAAAACATCGCCGGAGTTATTAAACGATTTCCTTTCCCTCTTTTTGAACCTTTGAATCTTTGGCTGTCTGTGGACGGTTGAAACTGTATTATCGCGGCTATATCTGACTATGTGGATCACCACTATACAGAGTTCTACGATTGCAATCAGATTTTGGCCGGGTCTGTTGGAAACGTTTACAAAAACAAGCCAGCGCCCATCAATGTTTTTAGTTTTAAGCGTGTCAAATGAAGAAACAGCAAAAACCTTTTTTCAGAGCAAGATATTCGATTTTGTATGTATTGGCAGATGAACCGGTCTTAAAAAAATTAATAGGCGATCGTGACGAACCTTGTACATATTTTAAAAACACTACTAGCTGCTTTTCCATTTTATTCATTTAGTTTCTTATACTGTAGTTTTACAAGATTAGTTAAAATTGTTTGACTTGTATATCCTATAGAGTAAAAATATTTCCAACACATTGAGCTAGGAATCTTTTAATGTTTACTCTATTAATTCGTTTAATTTATTTTAATTTTGTTGTCGCTGATTTATGGTAATAAAACCCATGCTACGTTATTGAAATAAGACATGTAAAACTTACCAAACCTGCGGCAGCAAAATCCAGCCCGAAAGAGTTTCTCGCCCCACCCCCCAATTCGTTCCCATGACCCACTCCATGCCACAAAAAATTTGGTTTGCATGAATGAGGCACCATGTCCCCATTCGGTATCCGCTGCTGAAAGCTCTTAAATCCAAAGCATGAAGAACTCCATAATAAAAGGAGGCAAATAAATCTGAAAATCAAAAGGAAAAAGTTATTACAAGAATGTCTTATTATAAGCGTAAATATCTCATCAAAATTAGGAAATTAGATTCAAATTTAACGATGGCATCCCAAAGGTTAGAATATGGGACACAGATTTTCAACTCACCGTGGAAGCATGCTTGCAGATGGCTGTTTGAATGCGGGGATAAAGGTTGAGCGTGTAGTTTTGATGTATGATAAACAGCTATGCTAACTACGCCTGAGTCATATTCGCAAGAACTGTGTAACCTACGAGAACTTTGAGTACTTTTTGCTTCTGTTCGTTTCATAATAACTATAACAAGTTAATAGCATGAAATTATCTAAATTTCGGTAGCTATTTTTCTCTCGCTTCGCTTTAATTATGCATTTTTCTAGTCTTTTTTTCTTTTAATAGCATGAATTAATTACATGCTCATTTTAAATCCAGGTTTTCCAACGGAAAAATTCGGTTATTAAAATTGTGGAAATGGCGGGCGGGCGGCTGCCAAAAGACTACCCTCATTGTACGGATAACTCCTCCTACAGTTTTCAAGATACAAAGTTGTTCTTTTGCAGATCAATTGTACATATATCAGAAGTGTGCAAATTGTTAGGATTTTGATTTCTGATAATTTATGAAAAAAATACCAGCTTTTGAACTTAGTCATATTTTGGCAAAATATTGCATATATAGGGTACCCTCATTGTACGGATAACTCCTCCTACAGTTTTTAAGATACAAAGTTGTCCTTTTGCAGATCAATTGTACATATATCAGAGGTGTGCATTTTGCTAGGATTTTGATTTCTGATAATTTATGAAAAAAATACCATCTTTTGAACTTAGTCATTTTTGGCAAAATATTGCATATAAGTTACTCCATTTCACTGGATACGGTAGGTAGTGTTTATCAATTCAGGGTTGACATGGATTATGGATACAGTTCACATAAAGGAAAACCCGGTTTGCTGTCACATTGACAGCTTTTCACTTGTTATATCTAAGTCATCATCGATCCTATCTAGATACAACACTGGTATTCTTTTTTTTTTATTTGCATAAGCTGATTTTTAAGAAAATAAGACTCAAAAAAGTAGACCAATTGTGGTTATTCTATACAATAAAATGCAAAAGTATATGTAGTGATACTTTTTTTTTTCGAGGGAACCGCCATCACACCTCCCCCCCCCCCCCCCCAAAAAAAAATAAGTTTAGTTTTTTATGCTCAAACACAATTTTTCACAAAATGTAGAAAGTGTCCGAATAACAACATCTCTATTCGTGTGGGTTGGTGGGCGGGGGCTAGGGATATTTCTATTTTGCATATAACTCACATTTGTGTAGTATCTATATTTTCCAGTGGGTTCCTAGTCCCGGGGGGAATGTCCTTAATGTGAATTCAAAAACCTTACAAATATCAGGGTTGGCTTTGGGTCATGACCCCCTCCCTTAGCCTTTCTCTAGACCTATAATCTTCACTATATTTGGTTGGATGGTACATCTTGTGATTCTAATGAAAATGAGAGTCTTTGGTGCTAAATCTAAGCCGTAATTTTTAGATGGTAAACTAAGGAAGCTAACTTTTTTTGTAGCATGTTGCCTGAAATGGCAATATTTCATTGAAGTTATTCATTCATTCTTGCTTATACGACTCCAATTTGAAATATCATTGTTGCTTGTGCAAAGGTCGTTAAAAGTGATAAAATTAGATATTTTAATTGAAATAGGAGTAAATTATAAACCTGACGCGCCGTAAGCATTATATAACAAGCGTTACAAAAACATCCACCGATAGAAAACAAACCATGAACCAAAATAACTTTTTATGAATAAGTTTTAATCTGAATACTATAGCAAGTCTGTTTTAGGTATTTAAGGATAACATCCCTTTACAATGTAAATGACATTTGCATTCTTCAAAAAATCGGCATCTACGCGGATCTTGTTTAAGGTTAAAAGCGTTACCGTATTTTCTCTGCGTTAACAATGCTTATATCGTCTGATATTATGCACCGCGTTGTATAAGATGTCTAAGCAAACAATGCAGAAAAATACATAACCCACTTTAGCTGGTTGTTATTTTTTTTTCACGCAATGATCTCCCGCAAAGAAAACATTTTATTGTTCATATTTACATAAAAAGATGGGGGTATAAGATAGCGCGAATGCCCATTCGGTTTAGTCGTAAAATACAATTTTGAATTTATTTTTTTTCCAATCAAATTTATTCAAATATATTATAATACAAGTTTGCAAAAGTATAATATCTAACTATATTCAATTTTTAACAAAAGGTAAGATAAAAAAATATTGCCTCATGTTTTGGTGGTATCGAACCACAACATAAAAAAGCCTTGTGGTATAAGGAGACCTAACCACAGAGCCATTTCAGTCACAACACATTGCGCTATTTAAATGCTACATGCGACTTTGGTCACGAATTTACGGACTTGTATTATTTTTTAAAAACTTTCAATTGTTGGGATACAAAATTATATTTTAAATGGGGTGGGTCATCTCTCCACTTTTTTATTGATTGAAATTGGTTTTAATTTCCATTATACCTTATTTTGACAATGAGAAAAATATGGAGCGCAGACCCACTAAAAGAAAAGGCGTTGAAGTTCTAAAAAATGGCAAATTTTGGAGGTTTTGATACATATACCCAGTTTGAATTAACATAACTTGAGTATTGAACATATTTAATGGTTACAAATTGGTGATTTGTTAAATATATATTGTTTTGAATGATCTTTTGAAAATTTATCAGATTAGTTTATATTTTTATTTTTCAGTATCTTGTCCGTTCTTGTGTGGGCATTTTACACGCCTTATCCACCCATCTTCTTTTAGAATTAAGGGTTTTTGGGTATTAAAAGAAGTGATATTTTTGGTCGGGTGTGACCAGATCGAATAAAGCCTGAATGGCTTTATGATAGATTTGTCTCGACACATGTATTACCTATTAATCAAAGATCATCGATTCCTTCTACAAACAGGCATATGGCATGATATTGACAAAGAAGATGGGGGAATAAGATGGCGCAAATGCCCATTCGATTTAGTAGTGAAATACAATTTTAAATTTATTTTCCCCCCAATTAAATCTATTCAAATATATTATAATACAACTTGCAAAAGCAAAATTTCTAACTATAGTCAGTTCTTAATATATTATCAAAAAATAAGAAGGAAAAAATATTGTCGGAAATTTTGGTGGTATCGAACCCGTAACATAAAAATCCTATATATATATATAAGGTTAGCTTATGCCAGGTACTCTAGCCATTTCAGACACAACAAAGTGGGCTTTTAAATATTATGTGTGACAAAGGTCACGAACTACCGGACTTGTATTATTTTTTCAATACGTTCGGTTGTTGGGATACAAAATGATATTTTTAATGTATAGTGGGTCATCTCTCCACGTTTTTGTTGATTGAAATCGGTTTGTTTTCCAATAGACCTTAATTAGACTATGAAAAAAATATGAAGCACAGACCCACTCTATAAAAGAAAATGCCTTAAAGTTCTAAAAAATGACAACATTTGCAGGTTTTGATACGTATACGCCTGTTTGAGTCAACATATTCCAAGTATTGAACATACCTATAGGTTGCAAATCAATGATTCGTTAAATATATATTGTTTTAAATGATTTAAAAAAAACCATCAGATTTATTGATACTTTAATACTTTTCAGTAGCCTGTCCGACCGTGTATGGGCTTTTTACACGCCTTATCCACCCATCTTCTTTCAAGAAAACAATGCGTGATTCTAGTTGCATTGGGGGTGAATTTCACTATATTTTCAGCTCAATTAATAGGCCAAACAATGCATTTGAGAGCAGTTTTTAAAAGCTGAAGGAATGCGTATATTAACACTGACATTTCGTTATACTGAATTGTGTAGATTTCAGTCTTTTCAGTTTTCTATAGGAGCAACAATTTATTTTCTTTACAGACAAGAAAAATTCCAGGTGGATGTAAATGTGAATATTTAAATGCAAATATGTGTCTGAAACTTGATGTACGACCCCCCCCCCCCCCAAAAAAAAAATTTTTTTTTTCATAAATCACAGATTAAGGAAATTAATTTTAGTTTTTATGAAACTTTTGATTTCAATGAATTGATGTAAATGTTCACCAGTGTGTTCCGTGCACTAAAATATCATAGACAAAGAATTGACAAAATTGATGCAAAAAGATAGACGGTGTTTCAACTACTTATATACATAGGAACTCTTGGCCATTAAAATATTGCGTCACACTACAATACGTATAACTCAGTTTTTCAGGCAACCCAGGCAACTTCAGAGGGAATGCATTATGTAGGAAAATACATGTCTCTGTATCAGATCAGAATAATTATGACACAAGTATTCATATAAAAACCACTTTAAATTCATACTATCTATTTTAAAAGGGGATAAAAAGGACACAACTCGTTTCTGATACATTGCTATTTTTATATATATATATATGTATTAAAATACACAAAATGCAAATTAAAACATATCGGGTGTAAATGAAGCTTGCAATGCTTTTAGCAAATTAACTAAATATAAATAACTCCTTCATTCAAAATGACAACAAGTACATAAACAAATCATCAAAAACTAGAAAGCAATTCTGCTAATCAAAATCAAAAGGACATGGTCATGATCGTAACTTAATGAAACTTCAACTTGTCAGATTGTCATTCAAATTTTGGCCATGCATTAAAGACACACAAAATACTTCAAATGAACAAAAAAAAATTGTAGCTCACGTCATGGCCATGCCCTTCTAAACTTAGTCATAAAGCTTTAATACTAATAATAGCATTTATCAAAAGCAGTGTTTTTGTTAAGAGCTGCTGGATAATTATTTCTTGTTTCAACTTTAAATTGATAATATCAATATAAACAACAAAATACTCATTACTACCTAAAACATTTTTTTAAATACACTGACTTTAACAATCTGATATAATATACCAAGAATCTTTTGGCTGTAGATTGATTTTTTATCAAATATAAATTTCAATTAAAAAAAATACAGCAACTTTGACAACCTGATATAAAATATCAAGAATCGTTTGGCTGTATATTGATTATCGTATAAAATACATGAACACATACAGGAACACATTCTGGGTCCTTCATTAAATGCCAACATGATAAATAAAATATACACTGGTCTTAAGTTTACAGAGATTGAAATACAAAGTATGAATTACAGGTCCATATCAATCTACAAAAAAATTTAAAAATATTGTCATTTGTACAGGTCTACTCTCCACATTCTTAACGAATTGTGCAAACAAGTTTTAAATTTGAAAAAAAAAATTGTCATGATTTTCTCATGATTGTCAACAAACTGGTGAACTGTGACTTGATGCATGAGATTTTTAACTGCTGCTGTTTGTGAATCAGAGGATCATGATACCCGGTGGTATTTTAGTTTGCAACTTTTTAGTATGACTGTCTAACCGTGTAGTTTATTAATATTACATGTAAATATACCAGTATATCATATTTTTCAATAATACATGAACATGTACACTGGTTTAGTGGTTTACACTGTAATTTGAAAGAATTCATATTGGGAGGGGGATAATACACACTCTGAATATTGGCTAGCGTAAAAATATAAATAGATGTACATCCCTGAGTTATGTATTACCTGCAGTATGAAGACATGTATCATATACAGTGTGGTACGATATTGATTACAATTTGATAAGTTGGTTAACTCCATATTTCAATACATGTATCATGTTTGAACTAAAATGTAAATTAATCTACATTACATTGTCATACATGATGTTAGAACTACTTTCACTCCGATGCTTACAACAAATGCATGGTCATCTGAAATGCTTCCAAAAATTTCATACTAAATAAAAACGGAGTCATTGAAATTTCAAAAAAAAAATGATGAGTCAAATATTCACTCAAGAGAAGCATGAAATGATTAGTGTTGATGGTTTTTAAAACAGATTTCAATTATTTTTTGCGTTTCTGTTGTGGTGTGGTGGATTTTGTAGCTACTGCTCTCCGTTTTCGATCACTCCTCACCGGTACTACCACTTGACAGACAGTAATCTCATTTTCACAAGAAGGTGCTGACGTCTGACCTTCAAAAATACAACTGTGAGAATTTAGGTCTTTTTTCGTAGTGCTAATGAAACATTTTACTTCTATGGGTCACATTCGGAGGGAAATGTTGTTTTGAAAATACTGTGATTTCATCAATATCTGTTTGATAACAATTTAAACCTTATGTTAAATATCAACAGTGAGAGGTATAATTAAGAGGCCTTAAATAGGGATTAATGGTGGTGCCCATTTTTAGGCTATATTTACCTCTTTTTGACAAGGAGCTCTGTATAGAGATATAGGAAAATGTTAACACTTTAAAGCATATGTATATGGATTTTAACTGATAGTTTTTGGCCAAAAATATCAAGTTTAAAAGTTTAAGGCAGAGTTGATGGTTAATTTGTCGACCATCCAGCCTCTTTAAGGTCAAAATCTAGTAAGTGAAAGGTGCCTACAGGTTTTTGAAATTCAAGTTACAAATTGATTTCTTTCAATGATACCTAAAAACAATAGCTTTGATAGGGTGTATCAGGCTTGAATTTTGATAGGGAGTATCAGGCTTGAATTGTTGGTAAACAAAATGAAAAATCAATGTTTTAATCTGTCATTTTCCATGGAATATGAAGGAAATCGGAACAAATCCCAGAGTCTTGTCCATTTTTAATAAGGAAATGCCTGCAGTCTCTCCAAAAAGGGCACTAAACAAGCTCCTGACCTCTTCTTTAAAATGACGCCAAATTGAATATAGGTATCGGGGTTACTTTTTTCATGATATAATTTAAAATGTCAAAAATTTTATCATTTTCTACGTTTCCTCTAAAGCCGTAAAGTACAGGGAAAAGATTAAACATATCAATAATGACATCATAATAGTTCTAGCACTAAATAGATAGTTTGGAATCATTTACTCGATCTTGACCTTAAAGACCAAAATTATAAACATGTACCTGCAGTCTTCCTCCTTGGAATTTGATTACCCAGACTGATGACAATAATGGATGTACCTCTCTTAATGGATGGTTTGAAGGCACTCATAATCTGAACAACGGTTTCTTTCCCAAGATCTGCTGGAACAAGAGACTCTTTGCTGATGTTTTGAGTCACAGGACAAATTATGAGGGAGTGTTTAGTGTCAGCACAAGCAGAACGAATCAGTTCTTGAAGAAACATGATGCTATTTACAAAGTTTTTCATCTCTTTCATGAAAAACACCTTCTTATTGAGGGTCTGGCCTTCCCTTGCATTCTGATTCTGTATTAATCTATCTATACCCTGGTTCTCCTTGGATGCAAGAAAAATTTCATCTGATGGGTAAATGTATGAATCACATTGGTTCCAACCTTCCCGATTCATCCAATCACAGATTCCTTTCCATTCAGTTTCAGTGTCTGATTGGCTCAAAGGGGTAGTCGACACAGTTGTAGCATCTGTCCATTCATACAGGTGGCCCAATAATTCTTTGGCATTTGGAAGAAGTCTGTTCCGTATCTTGCATGTTCTGTCCACCGTATCGTTCAACTTTAAAAACAGAGTATTTAATTTGGCATCCATGAAGAGGACCTCTTCTCCATTGGCCTTTTCATTCCTTACATCACTCAGTAATGAGGACCTGATTTTGTTCACAATTTGTTCCGGAAGGTTAAGCAGATGTTTAATTGATTCCATTTGATTAAGCTGACAACTGGTATCTGTCAACAAATTCCCAAGCTTCTCAAACTGTCTCTCCCTGTGAATCAAACAAATGCCAGAATAAGCATATTTCCTGTACAAATAAATGGAAGTAGCAAGTGAAGGGTGGATTCTATTTCTACTTTCATAAAATGTATAATCACACTTACATATTAATCAAAGCAAATTTTATCTAGACAACATTGAGATGGTGACCATCTCAAAGGGCCTGCTTACATAGTGGACAATATGATGAAAAGAATTTCAGAGAATTTTGCTTTGACTTGACCTATAACAAAATTTTCCACCTGGCATAGAACGTCTAATTCAATCTTATTACCACTTACATACAAGCATTTTTGTTCAATCTATGGGATATAATCTATGGTCTAAAGCTGATTATAAAGAGATCTGCTGTGGCCTTTACATCGACTTGGTTCAAGGTCACTGCACGCCATTAACCAACGGTCACCTGAGTAGCATATAACCCATACACAAACTTGTCGAGGAGTCTCATATAAATGCATTTAATTAATTAGGTTTCATTCTGGAGTAGAAAAATTATAAATCTGTAATGACGACCACCTCCCTGCCTGAAATCTTTCAAAAAGAAACCTATAATTTTTGCAAAAAACTTAAAGATCTGGTCTACAAAATCATGAATTCAGTTTTCCTTTCAGGTGTGTGGGAGTAAAGAACGACGGACGAAGACCAATTGCAATAGGTCACCTGAGTGACTCAGGTGACCTAAAAGTTCTGTTTAAGTAAAGCCAATAAGGACAAAGTGGAGAGAATATATATGCTCTTAAAAAAGTATTTTTGTTTGATCTGATATGACCTTGACACTTAATCTACAAACATCATATAAAGTCACTACATACCCTTTAATCAAAGGCACTATGTGAGTGAAGTATGAGCAAGATTGAAAAAAAGGAGAGAAGATATTCTCCTGACAAGGATTTTTCATATAATTCTGCTTTGACCTTCACTTTTGACCTTAAAAATTGGTTCAAGGTCACTACACACCCCTTATACATAAGCTCTGTTTATCTGAAATACGAGCCAAATAGGGCTAAGTGGAAATATATATGCTATGAAAAAAGGATTTTTGCACGGTCTGATATGACTTACTTTATTCAAGGTCACTGCAAACCCTATGATCATAGACACTATGTGAGTGAAGTATGAGATTGATTCAGGGGTGTCTCTAAAAATTGAAGTAGAAGGAGGAAATGAAAAAGTACAGGGGGGGGGGGGGTCTGGGGGTTTGCTTATTGCTACATTATGTTTAAAATGCAAAAATAGCCGGGTAATTAAAGCATCATAGGCAAGGGAATTCCCCGCATCCCGGGTCTTAGAGACAACCCTGTTGATTGGAGCAAGGGGAGAGAAGATATGCTCCGCACAAGAATTTTATTTATAATTCTTCTATGACCTTAACCTAAGACCAAGAAACATGGTATAAGGTCACTGCACATCCATTACCCAAAGGCACTCTGTGGGTGAAGTATGAGCCAGATTGGACCAAGGGGAGAGAAGATATGCTCTGGACAAGCCGGACAGATCACTTTAGGGCGCCCGTAGAGCGGGGCCCTAATAAAATGAATAGTATTGGTACATTAATATACAAGATAACATTCAGTGATTCTATATTCAAGGTTATTTTCACCCCATACAATTTTCGCCCTTTTACACTTGCAAATAGTTTTGCCCGTCATTGAATTTCCATAGACACAGTTGTGCTTTTTAAAAAGAGAAAATTCGAGACATTGGAATTCGCCCAGTCTTAAATTTGCCTGCTGGAAATAAGGACAAAGGGGGCAAAAATTAAATGGGGGCAAATAGTTTCCTGTATACAGGAATACATTTGTCAAAATTTCATTCATAAGCTTAGACATGAACAATTTGAATGGAAGAAATTTATCAAAAACATCTTCTCCCAAAAGTCACTGCTAAAAATTTACCTGACCATATCTGTAATAATTTTCATGAAATGAGGAAGATGGTCATCGGTCAGTTGATCTGAAAAGCTTTCTGAACTGGTCCAGATAGCAACATTCTGCACATCAAAGCTGTCCTTGGCCTCTTGGGTTATCATGATCTTTTTGGTTGGCGAGACTTTGGTTGTACTGCTAATTGCTAAAGCACACGCTGAAACCCACATGGTTAAACAACATTAATAATTCTTATCAATAAACAATATTCGGCTACTGAGTAGTATTGATTACATGTGTTTGTGAGCTTGGTGTAAAAATACAGAAATTTACCAATGCTTTTTGCACTAAAACAAATCTTTGGTTTGATTACTAGCTAAATCATATCAAATATGATTTATGATAACCGTATCTTTAAAATAGATATCGTACAAGAGAAAAGCTGCCATTGTGACACCAAACTGGGTTTTCTTTAGTGTAAACAGTATCCATAGTTCATTTGTCAACCCTGAATTGAGAAACGCTACCTTTGAAGAGAAATGGGGTACCCTATATGCAATATTTTGCCCAAAAATAATGAAGTACAACAGCTGTTTTGTTTTCCATAAACTATCAAAAATCAAAATCAAAGTAATACTCTTATCTCTGATATATGTACAATTTATCTGCAAAACAACAACTTTCTATCTTGATAACAGTAGGAGGAGTTATCTGTACAATAAGGGTACCCTAAGAGTAATATTATGCGAAAAAATGACTACCGGTATGTTCAACAGCTAATTTTTTTTTCTTTCTTAATTTTCAAAAATCAAAATCCATGTAATATGCACATTTCTGATATATGTACAATTGATCTGCAAAACAACAACTTTTTATCTTGAAAACTGTAGGGGTATCCTTTTGGCAGCCACCAGCCCGCAAAAACCAGATTTTTCATTTGGAAAAACTGGTTTAAAAAGTAGGTGAGTTTGGTTCATTTCACTTTCATTGTCATCTAGCAATGCATTTTTAATTAATTCAAAATAATTAAAAATTGTTTAATATCCCTTCATTATACATTGAATACTTTAATATCAAAATACTGTTTAATATTGAATACTCTTCTTGAGTGCAGTAGTATTCTATTTCAGGATTTCACAATTTACTTACAACAAAAGAAGTGTTCAATATTGTTTTAGGAGTTTTTCTGCAAAATCTGTCTATATGTATTAGTTATCATATATATACATACTGTTAAACTATTATTATTTCAGTGTGTCGCTTTATAAATAATCATACATACTGGGAAATTTGGCCATTTCGTCCCATTCCGACTCTGAACTTATCCCTGGTGTGTGGGGGAGGACTTGTAGACTACTCTTGTCTCTGGTATTACACGAGTTCTTGGAGACATTTGACTGCTGAACCATTTCATCATCAGAGCTATACCCCTGGACATTACTAGAAGCCTGGTCTTCTGTGTCAACTTCATCAATGGAAGACGGGGAAGTTGTGATGTGTAGCTCAGGTGTGATGAATCTCTGGGCTCCATTTGAGGTTTTGTTGTTTCCGCGGGACTTGTTCTTTGGTGTTGAAAATGTTTGATTTTCTGCTGCTCGGGTTTTTTTGTTTCCATTCTTTGTGACCTGTGTCTTCTGTTGTGTATCTGCCTCCTGATTTCCTTTCTTAACATTAACATCTGTTTTTTTATTCACAACCTCAACATTACTTTTTTTGGCTTTCTCTTTGCGTTTTAGTACACTGTTATTTTCAATTTCAATTGTGTCTGAATCCTCCAGTTCGGGACTTGGGTTCCGTGACCTATTAATTGGACGCCTGTCACCTCTAATGTCCGTCAGCCTGACACTTACATCTAATGCCTTGCTATGAAATGGATCTTCCAGCTCAGAATCACTAGAGTCATTCACATTTTGCAAATCATTCTCATTCCCACTGATTTCTGAAATTTGATCGATCTCATCATCTTCTTCGGAATATTGTTTGTTGAGACTTTTCTTTCAAAGGGCTAGTTTTGGTTTTCTGTTTACCATCAGGCACATTTTTAACAATGGGAGAAGCAGACTCTTTTAATTCTATTTTCTTGCCTTTTCTAGCAGACTTCCTAATTGCACCCCCCTTTTCGCTGGTAGTGGACATTTCCTCATCCATGTCTTTTTCTGGTGACAGCTGGCTTATCATCAAAATATCATCATCATACTGTGTGTTAAGGCTGTCTGGTTCTGCATGTACTGCATTATCTTCATCATCACTTCCTTGCTCTTCATCAGAACAATTTACTAAATGCTGATGCTGGTTTTTTAATGCACCTAAAATCATCAAATAAAATGTTTTTTAAGTTTAATTCTTTAATGAGGGTTTTATATATCTTTAATTGTTGCTCTGGTGTGGCTTCATTATTAAAAATTTTAGCTTTTAATAATATTGAACATCAAACTTGCATTCATTTATTATTAAATATCATGCTTTCATTTGCCATTGTTCACGCTTTGATTCATTCATTCATTTATAATATGGCGGTGGTACAAGTGGTCACTTGGTTGAGTTTGGCCGGTGGATCAGTGAATGAAGGGTATGTTATACTGTGTATTCTGGTACATGTACTGGTATAGTGCATGTTAATTTAACTTTGAGCACAAACTGAAAGAATTATTTTCATGACCCAAGACAGATTGTTGATATATAGAGCTTCATAGCCTGTCAACCTGACTAATTGTTTTCCATTCCTCATAAATTCTGTACTAATTGGTGAGTTATTTATTTTATGCCTATAAATACTGTATAATTAGGGGAAATTTAATGAATGAATGGAATGAGAGTGTTTAAATGTTGTTAATAATTTCAGATCACCAAACCAAGTAAATCCAGCACATATGTTTGTTGAAATTGACTTTAAAGCATGCAGCAATAAATATTAAATACATGTATCAACATACAAGGCCTTAAAGTATTATTTGAATCCAAATAGTGGGTAAAAAATACATAAATTGGCGCCCATGTTAGGACCCAAATGTAACAGCAAGGTGACAAGTCAAGTCTTAATCAGGACTCGAACCCAGGGCCTCTGTCTTAACCATGCCAGCACTTCTTTTAAACATTTTACTACAGAAACAGTAAAAGTGTGAAGTACCAGGGGCAAAATAGATTCTTTGTAGTAGTTACCCCATATACTATTGTTGGTTATGTGCAGATACCCGATGGGTGTGGTCATAATGACACGAGGGAGCGTAGCTCCCGAGTGTCGTTATGACCACGCCAATCGGGTATCTGCACATAACCAACAATAGTATATGGGGTAAGTTACTTGTAACATAGTTTACGATTATCATTATATATTATTATTATAGTAATATCGTGAGAGCACTTGCCTCTAAACAATACGTTGCCAATGTGTTTGTCTTTACTCCGTGCATTTCCAAAATGACTTTCTATCCCCGACAAAAAATAATTATTCTTTATTTATCTTTAATTCATAGCCTTAATAAATAGATCGACTTCTCATTGTTATATTTTTATTTCATATTTATTCATTTTCCGACTTAGGCCAAAAAAAATTAATCATTAGTTTCTCGGGCCAAAATTTTGAAATTTTGATGAGGCAGGCAGGTTTTTTTTTTTTTTTTTTTTTCATCAAGCTCATACATTGGCAAAGTTGAAACATTTGTTTTAATTTGTTCTTTTTAGTTTAAACTGTTCTGTTTCCTTTTATAAGTTTGAGTTTTTGCATATGAACAAACAAGACAAATGGTTTATGCTCCTGCTTCATTTTGCGGCCCATCTTTCCCCTCCACAGTAATAACAGAAGTCTAAACTGAAATAGGGGACTTCTTATGGCATTTTACTAGTTGAATTTGCCAAATAAAAATTTATCAAATAAAGCATTCATTCGGGGGTGTTTTCTTATTAATATTCAGTGCCTTGAGGACAGAAATCAAGGAAAAGTAAATATGTCATCATAAAATTTTCAAACAATACAGGTGTCCTTTATTCCTGTTTCTATGCAATATCGCATAGGCTTCAATTTCTGAAGATAAAGAAATTTCAGTGGATCTGTTAACAGGGACCAACCCAGAGCAAACTTAGCTCGGGGAGACTTCACTTCTGAAGTTCTCCCTCACAGAAAAATAGGGAGAAATTTGAGAAATCAGGTAGACTTCCATTCTTTTGACAATGGCATAATGCTAATGATAATACATTTATACACAGATTCAACCTTAAATTTGAATTTGATTAGAAGCAAGTCAATTAAAAATAAAACAACTCCTAAAAAAAAATAAAATCTTATCCGGTTTTTTAAATTTAATTCATTATGTGTAATCATACATTTTGTAGCTAAAATGTTTCGTAATTGTGTTGGCTAAATGACAAATAAAACCAGTCTATATGTTTAAGTGTATTTTGGAGGTATTAGTCCAACCTTTTGACCCAATTACAACCATCATATAGTTGGATGTACAGAATTTTTTAGTTAAAGATAACTGTAGACGAGCGTTTCATGATTATTTTAGCACTAACTTGGCAGAGTTATTAATTAATTAAAAGTTACCAACTAATTGTAATATCAGCACCTAAAATTATAGTTAAACATCGGTTGTAATTTTCAGTGCACAGTATGTGGTTGCATCAACCGTATTTATAACCTCTGAAGATAAGACAGTCGCTAGTTATTAATCACAGCAGGGGTTAACTTAGACTATGAAAATGTCTTTTGAATTAGATGATTATCATTTTATTGCTTTTGGAGTTAACTTTAACGATCGTGAACTCAGAATACAGGGCAACTTCAACCTCTCTTTCTGAGGAAATTCTGGCGAAGTTACCGACAACAAAGCGAGTAATGACATTTACATAAAGTTGTATTTAGCCCAGGTAGTCCCCTAGGTTGTTAACTGGGTAGATGTTTCAGATAAAATAACGTTTTTCACTGACAGAGACAAGCATTTGTTCTGAGCGTTTCTTTACATAGATTCCATAATAGAGAAAACCGATAATGATAAGAAATAAAAAATCCGGAAAAATAACGATAAAAAAGTTTGATGCGGCGATGATTTTACTGATGCGGCGGTGCCTGAGAAACAAATCATTAATTTTTTTTTTGGCCTTATAGTATCGATATTTGCTTTAAAAAAATAAAATTGAACTTATTAACACAATTTCATATTTACGAACCCTAAATGTTGAAACAATTAAATTGAAATTGATGAAGGTAATTAGTTTTTTAAAATCATATTTGATACTCTGTATCAATAATATACATGTAGATTTTTTTAAAATGGCTGAAAAAACATGTACATGTATATATATATACCGAACAAAATCGCCAAATAAGCAAAAAAAAACAACAAAAACGTGGAGAGGTGACCCACTATACATTAAAAATATAATTTTGTATCCTAACAACTAAACGTATTAAAAAAATAATGCATGTCGCGAAACCATGAAAGGTAAATGTCAAATCCAATTGGCTACCGCTATTTACTCTGTCCACAAAACAAGTTTACTATTCAAACGAGGTCCTATCATGTTATTGACTTTCTATAAAACCTTTAAACAAGATACCCCTATTTCATTTAACACGCTTTTCTATTCTTGCCCGCACACATGGAGGAGAATATTAAAATAGAGTCTTTCTGACAAAGCCACTGCTGATATTGTTTTGTCTCGAGCTACAAATAAGATTTATTCGACGAACTAAGTTAGTCGAGTCAGTTATCTGTGTTGAGTTTTGGCAATTTTGATCTGGAGGAATCTCTTACTGTGGAGTATTATGGACGTGTTAAAAAACAAGTTTTATTAGAGGTAGTAGGCGGAGTTAAATAAAGTGTGGGGTATGTACATATAACCCACACTTTTTACAATAGAAAACTCGACAAGCTATGGTACAAATATTAAGTGTTATTTGTTATAGCATATTGATGCTGGCATTGGTGTAAGTGTGAATTCATCATGACAAGCTTGCTGTACCCATGTTTTATTGTACGGTAAATACATTTCAATGTTATACCTACTTATTTTTTTTTCAATCAATTTCTCACTCATTATGAACATGTAGAACTAAATGTCTTAGCCAATAGTACCTTGACAATGTGTTATAACTTGCTAGTAATTTCATTACTTAACTATCAAGATCAATTGGTTGTATATGCAAAGTAAGTGAAATAATACTTTTTTTCCCTTCAAATTAAGTCTCAGTGAGATGAATGTTATTAGATGTAACACCTAGGGGATTTCTGTAATCACTTGGTCATCAAATCATTATCATTTGAGTCTATGATTCCAATTATTGATGCCTGCTGGCCTCTCCACAGACACATTCAGGTGGTATGGGACACTTCCATGTTATGACGTATTATCAATCGAAATAAACAACAAGAGGCCAATAGGCCTTAACGATCACCTGAGTACATAAATAAACTTGTTGAGGAGTCTCAGATATTCATTTAATTGGGTTTCATTCTAGATTAGAAAAATTATAAATTGGTAATGACAACCACCTCCCTGCCTGAAATCTTTCAAAAATAACTATGAAACCTATAATTTTGGCGAAAAACTTATAGATCTGGTCTACAAAATCATGAATTTTCATTTCAGGTAAATGGGAGTAAAGGAGATAACTTTTAAACACTATATGCATTAACACCTATATATCCATTTTGGCCCTGCCCTACAGTCAAAACCAATCCTTGAGGGGACATGGCATTCAAAATTTTTGTAGAGGACTATCCGGTAATCATACCGGTAATTATGAGGTCAGTTTTTTATACAGATGTGTGAGATTAGGGAAGAAGATTTTAAAACATTATTTAAATGCATTAACACTATATTGCCATATTGCCCCCCCCCCCCCCCATGTCCTTGGCTGAGTTTACTCAGGTGACCTAATAAAATCAAGTGTAATCTTATAAATAGTTTCTTTCCAAAATGTGTCACCTAACAGCACAGCACAGAGGGTTCACTACGAATCTGTAAGTAATGCGTTCAAATCCCGCTGGGGATTTTAAAAATTTAACCTTTCCATAACTTTTTAAAACATATCTTTTTGGTTAAATATCATTGAATTTGAAAATTCTAAATTGATTAAAGTTTTAAAATTATAACATACTTTAATCCACATTAATATTGACAGATGTCCCATACCACCTTATTTTACTTTAGCATAAATTCATGTTAAGTGTTATGTTTAACTTAACAGGTATAGATAGCACCCTCTTTAATTAGTGTGCCTACTTTTGTTTTTGATCTGGAAGTACCTTTTTAATAATATATTTTAAAGCGCTTACCTTTATTAGTTTTAAATTGCTCATAATGGTCAGGACCACAGAACACTCTACAAATAAAACAAAAATAAATGTACATTTCAGAGTAGTGGCAATTCCCCTGCGTATCGTTTTACTTGATGTACCACTAAGTCATAACAAGTTACAGTGCTTGGTTTCTTAATGACCGACTGTTTATGAAAAAAAAATATCAGGTTTACTAAACTTATAAAGGAGATTCACAAAGATATACCATTGTACATGTACATGTATTTTTTGTTGACAGCAAGAAAAGAAAAATCTTATTTACCTCACTGAAATTGTGACAATTTGATCAGTCTTGTATTTACAAATTATTGATGTTGTGCTTTGATTTATGGTAGTTCAAGATCAGTCCAGTTGAAGTTAAAATTCTCGAACACTGATATCTCGAATACAGTGGATTTGTCGAAGTGATTTGTACATCAAACCACTTATTTTTTTAAAAATATTTTACTCTTGATATCTCGAATACTCAGATATCACAAAGTTTTTAAGCAGTCCCATCTAGTTCGAGATAACAAAGTTTGACTGTAAAATGCACACCTTTGGCAAGGTGTAAGGTATGGATGTTTATCCAAAAACATTTATTTTTTGTTTTACTTTAGATTTACCTGTACATGACAATGGTGGAGTTCTCCTTAAGATATCTGACTTCCAAGCGCTTTGTGATGGCCACACCATCCCGCTTGGCACAGTAGTAGTGGAAGGTTTTAGAACAATTAGATATAGCACAACCTGATGTAGCACCAAGCCACTTTCCCTGTCTACTCTTGTCAGTCTTGCAAATAGAACATCTCTACCAAAATAAATTAACAGTTCGTAGGTACCTTAGTGATATTAATGGAAACATTAACTTTAAACCTGACAGTGGTAAAAAGAAAAGAAAAAGCATTTAAGATAGTACCGGTGATTAACAATCAAATGAACAATAATTATCACATTTTTATCATTTACATGTTTCACTAAGTTAGACAGTAGGTGTTACAATGATTTGAACATGAGAGCAATATGAGGTCTTAGGGTTTTTACTTTACAGTGACTTACCAATCTTTTGCCTCTGCGTATCTCTTTTTCAACTTTGTCAATTTTAAATCCTCCAAAACTTGTAAACTTGTACTGCACAAGATCAGCTGAATATTTCTTTAATAAAAAATGAGAGAAAAAAATAGATTTATCAGAAAAGGATTTATGTATGCTTTAATAGAAATACATGTACTTTTAAATCGACATGTCTCTGTTTTTATTAATGATTATCTTATATGACACAAAACAGAGTAAAGCACAAAATATTTTTTATTGTGTTGGAGAGAGGTGTGAGGATAAAGTACAGCAGTGTTATGCAACATCATTTGTCATTTTTGAACATCCTGATTCGACATTCTGTATGACTGTCTGCATCAAATGACAAGACACATGGGATTTAAACAACAGACTCTGACACATAATTGTCATGGTATTTCACACAACGTCAAGGTACTCATTGTGTACTACCTACCATGCACTTTTGATGGGCCGAAGTATTTTTGTTGTCATGATGTAGTTTGCCACAGACTGGTTCCGCTTCAACTCCAAGGTGACAAAAGCCACACTTTATATCTTTTTCTGCCTCCATCAGAAGCAGCTGCTGCTGAAATGGAAACCCTCACTTTGTTAGGTTCGTCACACAAACGTATACACGTACTATTTCCAAAACAGTGTTCATACAGTAAAAGTTCACTCCAACAAGAGCAGCAGCTAGTACCAGTGGTTAAACTTACAATATAATGTAAACAATAATATGCTTTCTTTGACGATTCATGTGCATGGGTATGAGGATTGCCAGCATCACAGAAAAAATATAAAAGCGACATGAGAGGGTTACAGGAATTTTTTTGCAGTGCTAGCTACCTTCATACATGTAGCTCATGGAGACAGCTTTAACTGTTTATACATATAGGTCTATCAGCTTGCAATCATGAAATATATTATGATCCATAAAAATGAATAAAAGTAATTAAAGTATTTAAATTATCATCTATGTTGTTTCAACCCTTTCACGGTTGAAGCACGAGCACTTTACAACACATTGCAATCTGAATTTTACGGCTTCACACAATTAAACTATCGCATACATTGCACGAGAGCATCGCATTCATTGCATGCGTTTTTATGGTCGCATCAAGACTCTCTTTAAATACGTAGTGGACATGCACACTATTCAAACATTACCAAATGTGATCCAATTTATTGCAATTTCTCCATGTTTTTATTGATTGAAACTGTTTTGTTTTTCTTCAGACCATGAAAAAAATAAGGTGCACTGACCCACTCTAAAAAAGAAAAGGCATTAAAGTTCTAAAAAATGACACAATTTTGAGTTTTTATAAGCATTCGCCAGTTTAAATCAACATATTCTAAGTATTGAACATATTTAAGGGTTACAAATCAATTTTATGTAAAATATACATTGTTTTGAATGATGTTTTAAAGACTTATCAGATTTGTTGATATTTTTATTTTACAGTACATGTATCTTATCCATCTTTGTTTGGGCATTCTACCCATCTTCTTTCTTTAATACTTAACTCTTTAAAGATATTGAGAAACTCACAAAAATTCCAAGCACTCATTACCTTAGATCTAAGGTGCATCAAATGGACAATCTTATTCTCTTAGGCCTCAATAAAGGTATAATCAACGATGACAAAATTGTAAAAGAAACTGTATATAAATGAATGTCAAAAGTGAAAAATGCTCTTGACTTGTGACTTTGATATGAGGATATATGTTGGTAATTTGTATGCATGAGAACTACAGAGTAATGTAGCTAAATGAAGCATTATAAATAAGAATATCTTTAAACATTTCCCTATATATTTCTCTGTTATACCTTGAACTTCTCTTGGAGACCCAGCATTGCTCCAGGGGTCACGGTTTAACAAACACCAATTATTATATGTATATGATTGATTAACTTCTACCTCTCTGATTAACTCATATCCAACTATCTAGAAGAAACAGAACTTTATATTCATCAGCACATGACCTAAGAGGTCAATATCATACAATTATGGACATTTTTGTAGGTCGATATGTGGTTATATGGACCCATGTTAAGTGATATCGACCGAAGACACAGAAAGTGTCATCAACTGAGCTTGCGAGGTCGATATCACTTTCTGTGTCTGAGGTCGTTTAACTTTGAACACATCTTAGAACCCCAGTATTGGTCCAGTGATCATGATTTGTATAATTAAGAATCTACGTACCTTATCTTGGTAGTGGGTTCATTCGCCCTATCTACCTGTTCGCTCGAGTCCGTTTGCTCTATTTAACCCCTTCACGGTAACTGCGGTACTGCTCTTTTGCAGGGCAAAGTGGCATGGTTTGGTGAAATATGACGTTACGTCAATAACATATCATTTACGTCATTTAATTATCTACCTACTAAATTTTCGGCAAGTGTTTCAATTTGCCCTGCAAGAGAGAATTACCGCGCAGTTATCGTGAAGGGATTAGGATTTCCATGATTTGGGGAAAAAATGTTATAGCTGGAAAGATTTATAGGATAACTCCCCCCCCCCCCCCCCACGGATTAGGGTTTTATGATTTTGGGAATTAGGTTTTTTCTCTCAATATTTCTGAGGATCAGTCTCGCCCCCCCCCCCCCACTTTCAATTTGCTTCCGACGCCAGTGAATTATACAGGTATGAAAATACACAACTATATTAATCCTGTATCAAAATAAGGCGAACGGACCTTGGGCGAACAGAAACTAGGGCGAACGGCGTCAAGCGCAAATGCATTTTAAACATTGAACCCCTCTTAGAGCCCCAGTAAGGATCCGGTCAAAGATCATTAAATTACATTAACAATAAATAGTGTTGATTAATTACATAAACTAATTGCATTTACTACAAAGGACACAATGAAACATGCTTTTGTTTAAGCATCCCGCCATTTTCTCTAATGACATTTCCACTGAAAAAGGCACAAGTAAATTAAATAAAATACAGTAGGCCTAGTAGATGTATATTACATACCTATCGTCTGGGATACAATACCTACCTCTCAAACGGAAACGCGCTTAACCTATTTTAAAAGTCAGTTCATGCGCCCTATATATCTAGCCTACTGTTATGTTTGGGGAAAACATAAACCGAAAGTCCAATTTTCCGAAAATTGGGAGAAAATTTTGATAACCCCAAAATAGATCTAGCCTTAAACCGGGATTGCCGTTATTTCGACCACCGGCCGACCAAAAAAGTAAAACTTAGCAAAGTATGATGTTTTTAGAATTAGAGAAAATTGGTCCCCAAATTGGTTTTCTTATCAATTATAAAATTTGATCAGAATAATGTTGTAGTGTTTGCGAATTTACCTCGGGATCGAGATTGCAACAATTGTGTTGTTGAACTTTCTAGATAAACATAGGTTTTTGAATTCCCACGTGTTCTGGTGATTTATTCCCGTATTTACCAAGATATTACAGTGGCGACGAGATGGAGCATTTTCGACTTATTTCGGATCAAGAGGACACTTGAATCATAAGCGAAATGACGAATATCGGAAAGCTTGGTGAATTTCATGAGGAAAAGGAATCTTTCTTAAATTATGTGGAGAGGATTGAACAGTTTTTCGTCGCGAACAGGGTAAAAGATGAAAAAAAAGTGGCGGTGCTTTTATCAGCGATTGGACCCGCAACCTATGGAATTCTTAAGAACTTGTTACAGCCACAACTGCCGGAAAACACTTCGTTTGAGAACATTATTGGTGCTTTGAAAAACTACTATATGCCTAAACCGCTAGTCATCTCTGAAAGATTTAAATTTAATAAAAGAAACCAGAAGGAAGGGGAAACGGTGAATGAGTACGTATGTGAACTGAAAAAACTTTCGGCAGACTGTGAATTTGGTGACTTTCTTAAGGAGGCTCTGAGGGATCGGTTGGTTTGCGGACTCAAATCAGAGGCCATACGGAAGAAGTTGTTGTCCGAAGCGAAGTTAGATTTCGATGGAGCAGTCAGAATAGCCACAGCAATGGAAATTGCCGATAAGGATACTCAATCATTCGCAGGAAATACAGAGTCGGTTCACTTCATGAATTCGAAACCTGGACAGAGAGGAAAACCGACATCAGCAGGACCTAAGAAGCCAGGATATCGCGGTGGAGAGAAGCACTATTTGGATGCTGGTAAACACAGAAACTCTATTAAATGCTACAAATGTGGGAAACCTGGACATATAGCTAAACATTGTAAAGTCCAGGGAAAAGTTTATTTGAAACAAGATAAGACTACCCATTATGTACAGGACAGTGAAAGTTCTCTTGATGAGGAGGAGGATCTGTCAATTTATTCCGTACACAGCACAAGCGAGGTCGACAAAGACAAGAGCTACTCAATTGGACTAAGTATCAACGGGTCAATAGTGCAATTTCAGTTAGATACAGGGAGTGCTCGTAAAATCATGAATGAACACACTTATCAGAAAATGCTTACCGGCTGTAAGCTAAAGAAATCGACAATCGTGCTAAGATCGAAAACGAAGGAGATCATTCCCATTCTTGGTGAATGTAGTGTGACTGTTGTATATGGAAAGCAGCATCTGACGAATATGTCTATGCTAGTCATCAAAGGGAGTCAGCCGTGCTTGCTGGGAAGAGACTGGTTATCAAAAATTCAGATTGACTGGAAGGAAATTTTCATGGTGACGAAGGACAGAATTGAACACTTGACAAAGGAGTATGCTGATCTGTTTGTGGAGAACCAAAATCCAATCAAGCATTTCAAAGCAAGCATAAAACTGAAGGAGGAATGTTCACCAACATTTTGCAAGGCAAGACCTGTGCCTTATGCTTTAAGAGACAAAGTTGAAGGAGAGCTCAAGAAACTACAGGAGAAAGGAGTTATCTATCCAGTCAAACACAGTGAATGGGCTGCCCCCATTGTCGTTGTGCCAAAGGCGGACAAGTCGGTGCGTTTATGTGGAGATTACAAAGTGACTGTCAACCGAGTGATCAGTGAAGAGCAGTACCCTCTACCAAACACTGATGACATGTTTGCGTTCCTTGCGGGAGGTCAGAAGTTCACAAAACTGTACTTAAGACAGGCATACTCACAGGTGGAGCTGGAGAGTGACTCAGAGGAGTACCTTACAATAAACACGCATCTTGGACTATTTCGCTACCGAAGACTTGCGTATGGAGTAAGCTCCGCTAGCGCCATATTTCAGGCAATTATGGACAAGATCCTGTCAGGACTACCACAAGTAGTGGGTCGAATTGATGACATTTTGATCACAGCCCCCGATGATGAAACCCATTTTAAGACTGTTAAGGAGGTATTTCATCGCTTGCGCCAGTACAACATGACACTGCGGCAGGACAAGTGCATCTTCATGGCGGATCAGGTCGTGTACATGGGATTCATGGTGGACAAACACGGGATACATCCCACAGATGAGAAGATTGCTGCAATTCGTGATGCTCCTAGACCAACAAATGTGAAAGAACTAAAGGCTTACCTGGGTTTGCTGAATTACTATGGTTCATTTCTGCAGAATCTGAGTACTGTATTGCATCCTTTACATCACCTGTTGAAAAAGGGAGAGCAGTGGACGTGGACAGATGAATGTGAAAGCAGCTTTAAAGCAAGCAAGCAGATGATTACAAAGGGCAAGTTACTGGTATTCTACGATATGAAAAAACCCCGGCGGTTAGCTTGCGACTCATCAGCATATGGAGTGGGAGCTGTAGTCTCGCATTTGATGGAGGATGGCTCAGAGAGGCAAATCGCCTTTGCTTCTCGTACTTTAAGTTCCAGCGAGAGGAACTATGCTCAAGTGGAGAAAGAAGCATTGTCATTGATCTTTGGTGTGAAGAAGTTCCACAAGTATCTGTACGGCAGAACTTTTACCCTCAACACAGACCACAAACCATTGGTAACTATCTTTGGACCCAAAAATGGTATACCTACCTTAGCCACAGCCTGGATGCAGAGATGGGCACTAATTCTCTCAGGATATTAATATCAGATTGTATATCGTCCATCTCAGGAACATGGAAATTGTGATTCACTATCCAGATTGCCAGTAGAGGGGAATCTTGGTACAGAAGAATATGAGGATGTCTACTGCACAGGGCTGGACAACACAGAGCTACCCATATGTAACACAGACATTGCTCGTGCAACAAAGGTGGATCCTCCTTTAGCCCGGGTATTTGAACTTACTTTGAACGGCTGGCCAAGTCAGGTTAACGATCCAGAAGTTCAACCTTTCTTTGAGCGCAGGAGCAGTTGGAGTATAGAACAAGGGATTATCCTTTGGGGAATCCGAGTGGTAATTCCTATGGCACTGCGTAAACGAATCATCGAGGAGCTTCATGAAGAGCACCTTGGTATGTGCAGGATGAAGGCTCTTGCACGAGGATATGTATGGTGGCCAAACTTGGACAGAAACATTGAGGAGACAGTGCAGGCATGTCCGTCATGTATGTCCGTCAGGAACAGTCCCCAGTCTGCCACATTTTCACCCATGGATTTGGGCAACCAGACCATTTCAACGCAGCCATATTGATTATGCCGAGTATAAGGGACAATCTCTACTTATTGTCAATGACAGTTATTTAAAGTGGTTGGAAGTCATTCCAGTGAGATCAACCACCAGTGCTAACACGATTGACAAACTTCGGATGCTGTTTGCGTCAACCGGATTACCAGAGGAGATAGTGAGTGACAATGGACCACAGTTCACGTCCCATGAATTTCGTGACTTTACACGTCAAAATGGTATAAAACATACCCTCGTTCCACCGTACCACCCGGAATCCAATGGATTTGCTGAGCGAGGAGTACAGATAGTGAAGAAGGCCCCGAAAAGTAAAGATGTTGAGGGACGACAACAATCGCTAGAGCATCGATTAGCGAACTTCCTATTAAAGTATAGAGTTACTCCCCACACAACTACTGGTGTGTCACCCTCTGAGCTATTTCTGAAGAGGCAACTTAGAACGCGTCTCACACTGGTGAAGCCTGACATCGGGAAGAGTGTTGAGAAAAGCCAGCAGCGGATGAAAGACTTTCATGATCGAGGCAAGGTGAAGGTCAGACAGTTTGAAGAAGGAGACCAAGTGCAGGTGAAGACTACAATTCAGGCTGGGAAATGGAAGTGGTTACCTGGAACAGTAAACAAAGTTTGTGGTCCACTTACTTACCTAGTCCAAGTCGGAAATCGCAAAAGATTTTGTCACCTTGACCACTTGCTAGCGTGCAATGCTAAACTTCCACAAGCGTGTCGCCCCTGAGCGACTTTTCCTTGAAGGAGCCGACAAGACCTATAGTGGATCTACCAGAGGAAGTGGATCTCCCGAATGCAGAACCTTCCAAGGAAACAGGAAGTTCCCCACCATCTAGTCAAACGTCAAAGACACCGTCTACCACCAGTCGAGTGATGTCATCCAGGGCGGCGAACCAGTCAATGAGCATACCCTCACCACGGCCCGTGCGTGAACACAAACCCGTCCGTAGGCTCATTGAGGAAATCTGACTTACTTTGTGACATTTGGACGTTTCTTATGTTGAAAGTTTTGTTTGTTAATTTTCGTGTTTAAGGTTAAATCAAATCTGTTATTTTTGTGTACTTGGATCATTTGTTTAAATTCAAGAAAGAATTTAAGATTTTAAAAGGGAGGAGTGTAGTGTTTGTGAATTTACCTCGGGATCGAGATTGCAACAACTGTGTTGTTGAACTTTCTAGATAAACATGTGTTTTTGAATTCCCACGTGTTCTGGTGATTTATTCCCGTATTTACCAAGATATTACAAATGTTTTCTTGTTTGAAATCGCTTGCTTTCACGTCGGAAAATACAATGAAAATTAAATTTTCAAAACTACTTTTAATAAAACATTTTTTTCAAGTCTGGGATACAATACATGTACCTACCTCTCCAACGGAAACGCGCTTAACCTATCTTAAAAGTCAGTTCATGCGCCCTATATATCTAGCCTACTGTTATGTTTGGGGAAAACATAAACCGAAAGTCCAATTTTCCGAAAATTGGGAGAAAATTTTGATAACCCCAAAATTTTTAGAATTAGAGAAAATTGGTCCCCAAATTGGATCAGAATAATGTTTTCTTGTTTGAAATCGCTTGCTTTCACATCGGAAAATACAATGAAGATTAAATTTTCAAAACTAATTTTAATAAAACATTTTTTTCAAAACTTACTTCTTTCTCATTTTCGGGGGTACATGATGTTTGTTATTAATTCACACACATGCATGCACACAATTCAAATTATGAGATGGATCGGACAAATTTGGTGTTTTATATATATATATATATATATATATATATATATATATATATATATATATATATATATATATATATATATATATATATATATATATATAATCTAAATGTGCACGTGTTCATCTCCCTGAATTATGAACTTTATCATCATGAATTAAAAAAATTTGATAATGGCTGAAACTTTGTCGGTACTGGTAATTAAATAGTATTACATCGTTTATAAATACTTTTTGGAAAGATGCAGAGAAGTCAAATAATGCGATTATTCGATGGACTGATCAAATAAAGTTTGAATTTTAAGAATACTCATAATTTTAAGGGTATGTATTCAAATAATCAAAGTACTGACGGGAGTTGATTTTATTGATTTTAGTATTTGATTTAAAATCAATATGTGATTTCGCATGGCAAGTAATTTCTTAGCTGTATTTGAATACATATAATTACGCGCATTTTTTTGTAATATGAATTATCGGGCTTTTCCGACAAGGATTCCGAGCTTAAAAAGAATCATTTACATGCATGATTCATGTTGTGTAATATTTAAAGATAGAATTAACTCCATCACACTTTTGATAGAAATATTTTTGAAAAATTATATCCAAACAATTTTTTAACAAAAAATAATAAAGTCTAGTCAACGCCCGTACATGTACTTGTTCTATCTTTAGATTGGATAGTCTGCACATAAACACAGCTATGGAAGGACAGAAAAGGTAACACGACGACCAGAAATTAACATAGCAAAAGTTCAAGCCAGTCGATTAAGTTTATGTTCAATTTCCTATTAGAAAGGTCGGAAGATCGTTACTGGCAAGGTCAATTAAAAGTACTCAGTAAACTGATAGACTTACCTACAAGGTTGATTGTGGACAACATGGCAATCCACAGGTTGTGCATATTGACAGGTTACGACTAAAGCGTGGCCAGGTGTTAAGAGAAGAGGTTGATGAAGAAACTAGTTCTCAGGTAGATACTAACCAATCTTCTACAAGCAACGTCAAGGCAGATGTTATAAGTGACGACGGGTCTGAAACAGATGAGATTGACAATGATGTTTTGGGGGCAAGAAGAAAGAATCTAGAATTAGAAGCGTCCTAAATGGCTGCAAGGTTATATCCAGCGGTAAATTGTTTTTACAGCAAGTTTTTTTCTGTTAGAGAAACGGCAAAGACGAAGACTTCCTGTACGTGTACGGAACATTTAAAGAAATGTCCATCCTGTTCCTTTCAAAGTAAAGGTCACTCGGAATATATTTAGAAAGACCACATGGCCGAGTGTTATGAAACCAGACACTTTTGTAGAAGATGTAATTATTCGACAGACAAGAAAGACATCTAAGAGAGAAACCATCCAGACGAAGTTGAGAAAGGTCAAAGCAGCCAACAGTTTGATAATTTAAAGGGTACTAAATCCAGTGAAGATAGTTTATCAAGAGATAACCACGAAGAAGAGTCTTCAGATGAAGAGGAGTGGCTCTCACAGGAACCCAACATTACCAATGGTGAAGAATCGGGTATCAGTCACAAAGAACCCAGTGAATGTACAGCTAACAATGGACCTTACACCCTGCGAGAAAGCCGTCGACCCAACTGTTAGAAAGAGGACGCAACCCCTGTTCGTGTATACACCTGACCGTTGCAAGACACCGGGGCTGTTGACAAGACAAATGATCCCATGTGCAAAGTTGAAGATAAGGCTGTTCGGGCGGACCCAGTTGCATATACGAAGTCGATTAAGACGACGTCCGGGAGCACGGACGCAAGACAATCACTATAGAGGGGGAGAAGATGCAATGATCTATCAGTACCTACAAAATTAAATTGTCTCAGACAGATCTATAGACTAAATAAATTGAGAAGCAATGTTTCAAAGAATTCATTTGTTTTATTTTAATTACCTACTAGTAATTAAATGCTTATTTAATAGTTTTATTCATTTATTTATTTATTGAAAGAATAAAGAATATCATTCTTTGAGTTTACAAAAACGTATAATTCTGGCCGGAGCTTGGTCACATCCAATCAAGTCCGAAGAGATTTATGATAGATTTGATCTCGCGCCTAGACTAGCTGAAGTCATCACATCAAATATTCAAACAATGATTCCTTAATACTTATATTTACAAAATTGTCAGACATTATTATCATATGATTAAATATATTAGAATATTAATATTTACATATTCATATGCTTTACTTTTCTCTTAATTATGCAAATCCTGCTTACACCCCAACAAAACGTATTTTGAATTTATTGGACTGTACAGTGCAAAATCGACTCGTAGTATTATCACAGACAAAGACACTGAAATATGTAAATACTTTAATTTAGATCCAGATTGTTACTGGAAGAATATGATACCGATATCAATTGCCACGAACTGGTGCAGCAGAATAGAAAACTAATGTTCATCTTACAGAAAGTAGAAACATCATATAGACAATTATCAGACATGCGATTGGATATGTCTAAAATATGCTCAGATTGCACAATCTTTTCTTTAGTTGTTCCGTGCAATGATTTAAATATTCTACCGATCGTCGCCGACATTGTTCACTTGAAATGTATGTCTTTTTTGTGTGTGTAATGTATTTCTTGAAATAAAGAAAAACCACAAAGCAAATTGGCTAGCGAAATATGCTGATGTTTTGTGGGAGTTGATTTTCATCAACTCTCCTTTGCAGTTACTCTGGCAAAACAGAAGTGAAACAGTGTTTGGAGCTACGCACAATCATGAATCGAAAACCATCACCACTGACAAGACTTAGTATTTAAAAATAATCGAAAAATTCGATGTAATGTATTCAGAAGCATTGTTTTTAAAGGAAACCTATTTATAAACACCTTGAAAAAAATCAGATTACAATGATACCAACAATCTAGATATGTTTTGTAGCGCCATTTCTACAGCGGTAGCGTTTGTAATCAAGTTCTCTCTGACATACTTGACATCTCGTACATAATGTCCAGCGGTGTAGTCACTCTCTACCAAGCATCATGAGGTTTGATGTGAACCTTGTGGTCTCATGTACGGATGACCTGTATGGCACCATGACATAAGGTAAAAACCTATCCCTGTCAGAATGGGGATCGTTTACGTGTGCACTTAGCATCGTTACAAGTGTCTTATTGAAACGTTTCACCATCCCATCACTTTGTGGGTGGTAACGAGTGGTACGTGTCTTCTTTACGTGTAAGACACGACACATCTCGGATTTACAGTTCGCTCTCATACTAGCGACCCTGGTCAGAATGGATGATAGAGGGTGTTCCATATCGTACAACAACTTCCTCAACTGTAATTCTAGCAATGGTTGCAGCTTCCATGTTTGGCATGGCAAAACTTTCTGTCCATTTGGTAAAATAGGTGGACATTACTTGAATATATCTATAATTGCCCTTTTCAGTCAATGGCAGTGCACACAAGATGCCAGTCGCAATTCTGTCCATTGTAATTCCACTCTTTACAAGTTTCGTTGGTGTTCGCTTTCTCATCTGTGAACTCTTTTGCTTAGAACACTTTTCACAGCCAGCTATGTAGGTCCTAGTGTCAGCTTGTAAACCTGGCGAATAGTGTTTCTGTCGAACGTGGGCTAGTGTCTTAGTAATGTCCAAATGTGCAGCAGTTTTCAAATCATGACAATACTGCAAAACAGTTCTGCGTTCTCTTCGGGGTATTATTGGTTGTTGACAAGATGCTCTTCCATTGCCAGCATCATACTTCCGGTATAAGATATTGCTTAATCATAGGGGCCCATTTTATCAAAGGTCGTAAGGTTGTTTTTTTTATCTAATTTTAGTCTACTTCCGAGACTTGCGTCAAAACTTAGCCCAGCGTAATTTGCGTTTCACTCAGTAAGCGGCGTAACTGTAGGTGTTAATAATAGGGTTTAGTCTACGGCGTAAGTCCTTGACAACACGTTATCGCACATGCGCAAAAAATTCCAAATAATAGTAACAGGACATGTTTTAATTTTTTAGGAATCATTCGCTGTAAGGACCTCGGATTGGGTTCAAATGAATGGCACCAAATTTGAAAAAAAAAACTTACATGAAAAATTAAAAGTGTACATGAGATTTATTATGTATGAAAATTAAAATATGTTAAAGAGCGTGAAGTTGCGATATACATGAAGTAACGATTAATTATTCAGATTACACCTTTTATATTTGAAAGAGGCAGATCGATGAATTTTTGTTTATTACTTTTTGGTATTAAATTATGATATTCTTATAGATTAAACATCACGCAGCATTATTATGGCTTACTATGAAAATATTAGCGGATTTAAACGTTCATAAACCGATGCATCTGTTATTACAAAATATTTATGTAAAGTTTTTTTTCTCATGATATGAATGTGATATTAAATGAAACAGTACAGTAACTAAGTGCTACTTTGTATAACAGAAAGTGTGGTCCCCAGAATTGATAGTCACGTGATATGTGTTTATAATTCTCCCTAATGGAGGTTATAAACAAATTTCAATATTACATACCCTTATTTGAATTAAGATTTTAAATGATAATTAAATTCTACTTTTCTGGTAGATTCTGAAAAGTGCTGCTGCTTCATATAGAGTTCATCTTTTATTAGAATAAATGTCCAAAAAATGAGCTCCATATAACCTTCGCTTATTATTTTACGTATTTATTAATTCATTCTGTAGATTTCATTGAAGCAGCAGCACTTTTTAATAATTTTAACATGCCCTTAATTAATATCCAAAAGACCGAACTGATCTGTTAAGGGTATACTCTTGTAAAAAGCGGATTTAGATAGGCTTCCCGATGTCAAACACATCGAACTTGTACATTAAACACTCTAGAAAAGAAACAATACACGCTCTAAAAAATAATTACATGCCGAATCAAAACAAGCATAGTAGATAGAATTTGATGTTGTGATAATTGTTTTATGATTATGCTCCGTTCATTTATAAAATGCATTTTCTCATATTTAAAAATTGATTGATCCGCCTATCTTTACACATAATATGCGTCAAAATTTACAATATGACGTCACATCGACAAGTGCACCACGATCAGTCTGTTGTTTATATTTATCGTTGTTGGACTTATATCTCTAAATGATTGTATGCGGCGATTTGAAATTCTGTGTATAGTATTTTCACAATATGCTTTGAACTCTTAAAACTGTGTACTTTCTGTGTTCAGTTTTACAAATGACAGAGACTCTATGCTACTGTTTCATTTAATAAAAAACAAAAAATGGTGATGTTTAATCGGGCGCCTGTAAAGTGCGAAACGAAATCGAAACGAAACGAAACGAAACGAAATCAAACGAAACGAAACGCAACCAATTGAAACGAAACGAAACCAATCGAAACGAAACGAAATCAAACGAAACGAAACCAAAAATCGAAACGAAACGAAACGGAATTTAAAGAAAACTAATATCAATTTTGACTACATAAAAGTGAAAATAAATTAATTGAAATAAATTTTTGAACCATAAAATATAACTACCTGTATGTTTCAGATTACCGCTGTAAATTTTTAAGCCGATTATCCGAAATTTTCAAAAATAATATAATTATGTAAATAAGCGATGTACATTCCTATACCTTTTAATGTTTCTAATTTGTTTCATTTAATGATATTCAGACGTTGAGAGAGAGAGAGAGAGAGAGAGAGAGAGAGAGAGAGAGAGATGCCTTAAAACTTATCAGCAACATCACATAGCAAAGTATATACGCAAGTTTTGGAAGAGAGAGATAGAGATATGATGATGATGATACTGAAGGGGACATTCTAACAACAAATTTCTTTCTATCGATTTGAAATATTGTAAGAATGAAACGATCGAATACAATGTGATTTATAGCATACTGGTTGGTTACCAGTTTCTAACAAATAATAAGAAAGTATGGCATGAATTTGGACGTCGTAATTTGACAAAATTAAAGTGCAATATAAAGAGGTTTTTTACCTGTTTTTTTTTTTTTTTTACCTTAAATCAAACATGATCCCCTCTTTCTCTCCCTTTCACACGCACGCACAATGTATTTGAATCATTTTACAATATTTCATATCGATATAAAAAAAATCGTGTAGTTGGAATGTCTCCGTAAATAATGTAAACGCACTATATTTAGGGTGTACAATATATGGCGGAATATAATTTTTCAACAAGTTAGCATGGATTTGATTTAGCGCATTTCTGAATTTACCTTTTTATCTACTTATATATTTTACATTTGCTAATGTACTTGATTTTGCGGACGCCGTTTTCCGCCAAAAACGCAAAATATAATACATAGCCAAAGGGGTAAAGACAGTTTTATAATACGTTTACAGTATAATCATCTTTATATTGCAAATTAATTTTGTCAAATTACGACGTCCAAATTCATGCTATACATATTACAACAATTCTTATTATATGTTAGAAACTGGTAACCAACCAGTATGCTCTAAATCACATTGTATTCGATCGTTTCGTTTTTACAATATTTCAAATCGACAGAAAGAAAATTGATCTTAGAATGTCCCCTTTAGTATCATCCTTATATCTCTATCTCTCTCTTTCTTTCTCTCTCTCCCAAACTTGCGTATATACTTTGCTATGTGATGTCGCTGATAAGTTTTAAGGCATATCTCTCTCTCTCTCTCTCTCTCTCTCTCTCTCAAAACGTCTGAATATCATTTTTATCATTTAATGAAACAAATAAGAAACATTAAAAGGTATAGGAATGTACACCACTTATTTACATAATTATATAATTTTTGCAAATTTCGGATAATCGGCTTAAAAATTTACAGCGCCAATCTGAAACATACAGGTAGTTATATTTTATGGCTCAAAAATTTATTTCAATTATTTTTTTTTTACTTTTATGTAGTCAAAATTGATATTAGTTTTGTTTAAATTCCGTTTCGTTTCGTTTCGAATTTTGGTTTCGTTTCGTTTGATTTCGTTTCGTTTCGATTGATTTCGTTTCGTTTCGTTTCGATTGGTTTCGTTTCGTTTGATTTCGTTTCGTTTCGTTTCGATTTCGTTTCGCACTTTACAGGCGCCCTGTTTAATCCGGGCTCATTCAAACATAATTGAGGTCATTCACGTTTAGAGACACTTAACGAATATCTTGGTCTGCTATATTGTACATGTACAAAGTAAATGTTTGCATACATTAGGAACGTTGTAAATCTTATTCTAATTAATACACAGGTTATTTAGTACCATGTAAAATTAATCTCTTCACACAAAAAGACATTTTCAAATTATATTAATCAAAATGATACCATTTATAAATATCAATAATAGTGAATATTAAAAAAAAATGTGAGAGTCTCCATTGAAAATATTTCTTCTTTAAAATCAGGCCTGCAATTATTTAAACATTAATGTTTAAAAATTTAATTCTGGTTGTAACGCGCTTTCTGATTGGCTAAAAAATTATTTTATATCGTATAAAGAATGTTGCCTACGTCATAGTAAGACTAACGTAAAAAACGTATCAATACGCCTGACGTTACGTTTTAAATCTGTACAAATTTACGTCAGTATCAAAGTCCAATGACCGTTTTTATCTACAATGAAGAGTAAAAAAATTAAATAATAAGCAATGAATTCAATATTTATTAGTTTTATACGATATAAAATGGTTTGAAACAGTTTACGCTTTTTTATAAACCGCTTCGCCGTTTATAAAGCGTAAACTGCCCCAAACCATTTTATATCGTATAAAACAAAAAAATATTGAATTCATTCCTTAATTAAATATTATCAATGAATGTAATTAATGACAGCTCAATAAGGTTTTTTAATTTCTTAATTGTCTAATAATTGTATTTTATGTCATATATAGTTAACCCCCTTTGTAAGAACACAGTTAATTGTCCTTTATCTGAAAAGATCTACCAGGGGGCGCAAGTATATATCCTCCAATTTTGGAGGATAATATCTATCCTCCAAACAACGGACGTTGCCTAGACTTGTCTATAGGAGCATGAAAGACTGTCCCAGCCATGATTCAGTAAAGATTTTCGACAAAATATTAGACAGAAGACGAATCTTAACATAGAATAAAACACCAATGTTTTGAAGCATATTAAAGTAATTCAAACTTTCAGGTCCCCACCTTTTAGTACTTTCAGTACTTTGATAAGAAATTTGACTTTTTCTACGTTAGGATAAAAAAACAACATTCAGTTATTTTTATTAATGAATCATTAATTAAATCTTTAAAATGTAACAGTGGCCTAAAAGTAATACTGTTCACATAACCCGGGCACTTAAACGTGCATCGCTAGAGTTTCCGTTTTTATCAGATTCACTATTTAATCTCTGCAGGACCTGCTTGTCCTTCAGCATTTGTACATCACATGACTGAAGCAAAGACAAGAACCTGGGGAAGTCGCCGTTGAACATCTGTGCTGCCCTGTGTACTATATATTTCCCGACATCTCCAATCAAACAGGGATGTTTCCGGACTTCTTTCACCACCTCTTTGCATTCCTCTAAGCAAATGGAAAACGGTTTGCAATTGTTCTCAAGCTTTTCTAAAGGAGGTCGAGTGTCCGGATGAGAGAGGTTAAAAAGTTCGTAATGTTGCAACCGTAGGGATTCAAATCTCGATAAAGTTTTGTTAAAGAAAGACTTCTCCATGTTGTGCACGTGCGGGAAAGGAGGTTTTCGGCGGGAAAAACAACCATGAATACCAAGCACATCTCATCGCTAGTTCCCCTGCCACTGAAGGTTGTTTTCTTTTTATTCTTAGATTGGAACACGCACGTTGTTTTTATTTCATCCCCGGGTTGAATTTCCAAAGGTGGAGACATCCTGGATATAACAAAATTATAAGGAAGGTAATAAGTATCAAATCAACAAAACCGAATAACAGAGTTACTATGTTTCCATACCAAGGGCACTTACGTGACAAATTTGGGTCTATCGTAGCTGTAAGTGGTTTCATTCGTTACATACGCTATCCTCTTTTCATTTCGTATTATCTCTAGCGATTCCTCGCGACCTGTACACAAAGGTGTAATAAAAGATAAGACAATTTATTCAAATTTTTCTCCAAAACCATAGTTGAAACCAGGCCCAACATGTATGACCCTCTCCCGTCTGGCCGAGCTATGCAGACTTTGGTTTGGTCCAAAACTGAATGATCATTACAAATCAAGAATATGTACACAAATCTGATCAAAATACAAAGCACTATGCAGGGGCGAGAATTGGTCCTGTACGAATGGTATACGTACCAAGATAGTGCATATGGTTGAGAGCACGGACGATCTTAATGGGTCCCGTCAGAGGTCTATGGGTGTCCTCTTTGCTGCAGACAGCAGATTCCGCGTGCCTTTCTCTCCCGGGGGTATTTCGAGGTACCATTGTCCCACCATCAGTATGACAGCTGAATTTGGACGCAGCTTTGGGGTGTAGTGTAACGTCATGCCCTAGCTGTCGCTGTAGTCGTCACGCATCTCTGGGTTATTCCAGTGCACCTGTGATAAAAACCCATACGTGTAACAAAGGATTTTTTTGTGGTAAGTGTGGAGGGTGTGCATGCATGGGGAATATTCATTACATCGATGATAAAACCTTGCAGATAAATCCATCAAATCCCATCTAATTTCAGGCACGCAGCATCGTTTTAGAAAGTGTGTTTGGGGGGGGGGGGGGGCGCAGACTCATAGAATAAAAAAACCCAGAAAAAAGGAACTTTCCAGAATCATGAAAATTCTAATCCGTCTTAAATTCGTTATTTCATTTCAATTTTTTTTTTACATTCTCCCAAAAAAGTGCGGGGGGGGGGGGGGGGCAACTCCATCGTTATTCACACTTTTATATGTAATTTAGCAAAAAATCTTTGCTGCGACAAAATAATGGGGGGGGGGGCCTCCCCCTGCCCCCCCCCCCCCCCCCCCCCGATGCTACGTCCCGGAATTAAGAAGTTTATAATTAGATTTTTTTTGGCCATTTTTCGGAAATCAAACATATCTGGATAAAATCAACACCGCACCGTTAACGTAAACATGTTTCATTTGTTGTTTGGAAAACTATACCTGCATCAAGACCCTTTTAATCCCTTTCTGACCAATTCGGATCCCTGCTTCATGGTAGAGACATTGACCTGCTGACCCTACCGTCCAGGTCCCAAACAACGTGTTACACTGGACGGATCCCATCTCGCATGCTGTTGGCCCACTGATTTCGCCCTGTTTATCTGATATATTTTTGGAAAGGACAGAAAGAGAAAAACTCAAGATGATGTATTTGGAACTTTACCACGATAATCTGTTAATTAATACAGCATCCACTCCACACCCCCCCCCCCTTCGACCTTGGGGAGGGTAGACTTGCATGAGAGAATGGAATGGTTGAAAGCTACTCATCCATTAACAGAAGTGCTATACAATATCGTTGCGAGTCATCGAAAACTATTGTGGGCATAGTGAATAAATTGTTCAAAACAATTTTGATTCCATTCTAAACAACCAGACTCAGCAGTTTATCAATGGTCACCCAAGAAAATAGACAAACATGATATCCAAAAATTAGAATTCAATGAAGAAAAGTGTCTCCAAACCCTTGTCTGTAATCTCTGCTTGAACTGCATTGACATTGACCACTAACATGTTATTTTCAAATATTTGCATCTACCAATTATTATTTCCTCTATAAGTGGAAAACTTATTCTTTATGTAAACATAGAAAAATTTACATAACCCGCTAACTCGGGTTATGTATATTTTCTGCAATGTCGCTACCTTCATATCCCGAATGAATCACCAAAGAAAGCATTTTATTGTTTAAGTGAATCCAACCGACCTGAATCGCATCCAAAAAGCAGTATATGATGCATCACATTCACATTGTCAATCACAGGGGTCATTGCAATGACGTGGTAATCCCCATCAGTTGGGAGGTCAAAGGTCATACAAAAATAGTTCGTCTCAAAGTTGGGTACTGATGTATTTGGAAATCTAATGGTAACATTCTTCACCTCTGTTCAATTTAAAAAAAAAACAAATACCGTATTAATACTAAGTGCGGAGAGTATGAACATCATAAAATACATGTTCTTTTGTTATTGATTTATTTTACTGACAAGGACTCTTGATTGCATCGCATTTGAAGCTTTCAAGTTCACAATTCAGCCACGCATTCTTCGGTTTGCACAAGTCACTGTCGTGGGGCTCACAAACTCCTTAAAAATTTAAATCAATAAGTTTTTTTAAAAAAATAAATTCATTGGTTTCGTCGGCTTTTAAGAATTTTTAAGATAATTAGGTTTTCCACTACGTACCTGGATGTGAGAGGCCTTGGTTTGTCTCTGGGGTGGAGTTTTCTTTCCAAGTACAGTTCGGGTCACCGAGCTCTTGTCCGTTCGTTCGTCCGTCGCCATCTGAGTCTTTCTCACAAAGTTCCTTGGTCCATTTCTATATAATAAAAAAAGAATAATATTATCTCTTTAATAGAATTGTCATTGATTTCTCTAAATTAAGCAAAACGTGTAATTTGCACTTTTTTAAAACCTAATTTATTGTAAAGAAAATTTGTACTTTACAAACATTGTAAAAGAAATATGACATTTCATCCACTAAACTTAAAGTACATGAATTTAAATAACTTATTTGATATGAAAAATTATAATCGTACACTTTTTTTTTTAGCGAAACTGATAAATTAAACAGTCCTGTGGCATTTCAAAGACGAATTTTAAAGGACGATCTTAAACACAATTTTTAAACTATTTGCACTCTTAAAATTGGTTACACTCTCAATAAACCATTTTCAGAGTACATGTTTCATAGCATCAGCGGATACGCGTGTGTCATCTAAATTTCAACAATCAAACAGCCCTTGATATTTTTTTTCAGTAACCTTTTGTCGTCTTGAATTTAGAAAAGTCCATCATATATATTTATATCATTTAGTACAATTTTATTTTTTTTTTTATAATTTCAAAGGCGTTACATTTAATAAACTTGAAGGAGAAAACATATATAAAAACAGTGTTAAAAAACAGTGTTAAAAAACATCGCCGGAGTTATTAAGGATTTCCCTCTTTTCGAACCTTTGAATCTTTGGCTGTCTGTGGACGGTTGAAACTGTATTATCGCGGCTATATCTGACTATGTGGATCACCACTATACAGAGTTCAACGATTGCAATCAGATTTTGGCCGGGTTTGTTGAAAACGTTTATAAAAACAAGCCAGCGCCCATCAATGTTTTTAGTTTTAAGCGTGTCAAATGAAGAAACAGCAAAAACCTTTTTTGAAAGCAAGATATTCGATTTTGTATGAATTGGCATATGAACTATTCAATTGTGTATGAATTTGCAGATGAACCGGTCTTAAAAAAATCAATAGGCGACCGTGACGAACCTTGTACACATGTTAAAAACACTACTAGCTTGCTTTTCCATTTTATTCATTTAGTTTCATAAACTGTAGTTTTAAAAGATTAGTTAAAATTGTCTGATTTGTATATCCTATAGAGTAAAAATATTTCCAACACATTGAGCTATATAGGAATCTTTTAATGTTTATTCTATTTATGCGTTTGATTTATTTTAATTTTGTTGTTGCTGATTTATGGTATTAATACCCATGGTACGTTATTGAAATAAGACATGTAAAACTTACCAAACCCGCGGCAGTGAAATCCAACCCGAAAGAGTTTCTCGCCCCACCCCCCAATTCGTTCTCATGACCCAATCCATGCCACAAAAAATTTGGTTTGCACGGGTGAGGCACCATGTCCCCATTCGGTATCCGCTGCTGAAAGCTCTTAAATCCAAAGCATGAAGAACCCCATAATAAAAGGAGGCAAATAAATCTGAAAATCAAAAGGAAAAAAGTTATTACAAGAATGTGTCTTATCATAAGCGTAAATATCTCACCAAGATTAGGAAATTAGATTCAAATTTAACGATGGCATCCCAAAGGTTAGAATATGGGACACAGATTTTCAACTCACCGTGGGAGCATGCTTGCAGATGGCTGTTTGAATGCGGGGATATAAGGTTGAGCATGTAGTTTTGATGTATGATAAACAGCTATGCTAACTACGCCTGAGTCATTTTCGCAAGAACTGTGTAACCTACGAGAACTTCGAGTACTTTTTGCTGCTGTTCGTTTCATAATAACTATAACAAGTTAATAGCATGAAATTATCTAAAGTTCAGTAGCTATTTTTCTCTCGCTTCGCTTTAATTATGCATTTATTCTAGTATTTTTTTTTCTGTTGATAGCATGTTTAATTACATGTTCATTTTTAACCAGGTTTTCCAAGGGTTAATCCGGTTATTAAAATTGTGAAAATGGCGGTCGGGCGGCTGTCAAACGGGTACCATCATTGTACGAATTACTCCTACAGTTTTCAAGATTTGCAGATCAATAATACATATATCAGAGATGTGCATATTGCTAATAAAATTTGATTTCTGATAACTCCTCCTACAGTTTTTAAGATACAAAGTTGTCCTTTTGCAGATCAATTGTACATATACATGTATATATCAGAGGTGTGCATTTTGCTAGGATTTTGATTTCTGATAATTTATGAAAAAAATACCACCTTTTGAACTTAGTCATATTTTGGCAAAATACTGCATATAAAGTACTCCATTTCACTGGATACGGTAGGTAGTGTTTATCAATTCAGGGTTGACATGGATTATGGATACAGTTCACATAAAAGAAAACCCGGTTTGCTGTCACATTGACAGCTTTTCACTTGTTATATCTAAGTCATCATCGATCCTATCTAGATACAGCACTGGTATTCTTTTTTTTTATGTGCATAAGTTGATTTTTAAGAAAATAAGACTCAATAAAGTAGACCAATTGTAGTTATTCTATGCGATGAAATGCAAAAGTATATGTAACGATACTTTTTTTTTTCGAGGGAACCGCCCCCCCCCCCCCCCCAAAAAAAAAATAAGTTAAGTTTTTTATGCTCAGACACAATTTTTCACAAAATTGTCTTTTACTAATTAACAATTTTTTTTGTCAATGAGTCCATGACCCTAATAAAAAATTGTTAATTAGTAAAAGACAAAATGTAGAAAGTGTCCGAATAACAATACCGGTATCTCTATTCGTGTGAGTGGGTGGGCGGGGCTATAGGGATATTTTTATTTTGCATATAACTCATATTTGTGCACCTATGTAATTATAGCATTTATATTTATCGGTGGGTTCCTAGTTCAAGGGGTATTGTCCTCGATGTGAATTCAAAAACTCTGCAAATAACAGGGTTGACTTTGGGTCATGACCCCCTCCCTTAGCCTCTCCCTAGACCTACATGTATAATCTTGGATGGATGCTACATCTTGTGATTCAAATGCAAATGAGTCTTTGGTGCTAAATCTAAGCCGTAATTTTTAGATGCTAAACTAAGGAAGCTAACCTTTTTTTTGTAGCATGTTGCCTGTGATGGCAATATTTCATTGAAGTTATTCATTCATTTTTGCTTACACGACTCAAATTTGAAATATCATTGACCCTTGTGCTAAGATCGTTAAAAGTGATAAGATTAGATATTTTCATTGATATAACAGTAAATTATAAACCTGACGCGCCGTAAGCATTATATAAATCTAACAAGCGTTACAAGAACATCCACCGATAGAAATCAAGCCATTAATAATTTCTTTATGAACAAGTTTTAATCTGAATACTATAGCAAGTCTATGTTTTAGGTATGGAATGAGAGCATCCCTTTACAATGTAAATGGCATTTGCATTCTTCAAAAAATCGAAATCCACTTGGATCTTTTTAAAGATTAAAAGCGTTACCGTATTTTCCCTGCGTTAACAATGCTTATATCGTCTGATATTATGCACCACATTATGTAGGAAAATACATGTCTTTGTATCAGATCAGAATAATTATGACACAAGTATTCATATCAAAACCACTTTAAATTCATACTATCTATTTTATAAGGGGATAAAAGGACACAAGTCGTTTCTGATACATTGCTATTTTTATATACATGTATTAAAATACACATGCAAATGCAAATTTAAACATATTGGGTGTAAATAAAGCTTGCAATGCTTTTTGCAAATTAACTAAATATAAATAACTTCTTCATTCAAAATGTAAACAAGTACATAAAAAATTTATCAAAAACTAGAAAGCAATTCTGCTAAACAAAATCAAAAGGGCATGGTCATGATCGTAGCTTAATGAAACTTCAACTTGTCAGATTGTCAATCAAATTTTGGCCATGCATTAAAGACACACAAAATACTTCAAACGAACAAAAAAATTGTATCTCACGTCATTGCCATGCCCTTCTAAACTTAGTCATAAAGCTTAAATACTAATAATAGTATTTATCAAAAGCAGTGTTATTGTTAAGAGCTTGTTTCAACTTTAAATTGATAATATCAATATAAACAACAAAATACTCATTACTACCTAAAACATTATTTTTTTTTAAATACACTGACTTTAACAATCTGATATAATATACCAAGAATCTTTTCGCTGTAGATTGATTTTTTATCAAATATAAATTTCAATGAAAAAAAATATAGCAACTTTGACAACCTGATATAATATACCAAGAATTGTTTGGCTGTATATTGATTATCGTATAAAATACATGAACACATACAGGAACACATTCTGGGTCCTTCATTAAATGCCATCATGATCTAAAGTTTACAGAGATTGAAATACAAAGTATGAATTACAGGTCCATATCAATCTACAAAAAATTTAAAAATATTGTCATTTGTACCTACTCTCCACATTCTTAACGAATTGTGCAAACAAGTTTTAAATTTGAAAAAAAAAATTGTCATGATTTTCTCATGATTGTCAACGAACTGGTGAACTGTGACTTGATGCATGATATTTTCAACAGCTGCTGTTTGTTAGTCAGAGGATCATGATACCCGGTGATATTTTAGTTTGCAACTTTTTAGTATCACTGTCTAACCGTGTAGTTTATTAATATTACATGTAAATATACCAGTATATCATATTTTTCAATAATACATGAAGATGTACACTGGTTTAGTGGTTTACACTGTAATTTGAAAAAATTCATATTGGGAGGGGGATAATACACACTCTGAATATTGGCTAGCGTAAAAATATAAATAGATGTACATCCATGAGTTATGTATTACCTACAGTATGTGGACATGTATCATATACAGTGTGGTATGATACTGAATACAATTTGATAAGTTGGTTAACTCCATATTTCAATACATGTATCGTGTTTGAACTAAACTGTGATTTAATCTACATTACATACATGATGTTAGAACTACTTTCACTCCAAAGCTTACAACAAATGCATGGTCATTTGAAATGCTTCCAAAAAATTCATACTGAATAAAAAAGGAGTCATTGAAATTTCTCAAAAAAAAAATGATGAGTCAAATATTCACTCAAGAGAAGCATGAAATGATTAGTGTTGATGGTTTTTATAACAAATTTCAAGCTATTTTTTGCGTTTCTGTTGTGGTGTGCTGGATTTTGTAGCTGCTGCTCTCCGTTTTCGATCACTCCTCACCGGTTCTACCACTGGACAGACAGTAATCTCATTTTCACAAGATGTTGCTGATGTCTGACCTTCAAAAAATACAACTGTTAGAATTTAGGTCTTTTTCCGTAGTGCTAATGAAACATTTTACTTCTATGGGTCACATTCGGAGGGAAATGTTGTTTTGAAAATACTGTGATTTCATCAATATCTGTTTAATAACAATTTAAACCTTAGGTTAAATATCAACAGTGAGAGGTATAATTAAGAGGCCTTAAATAGGGATTAATGGTGGTGGCCATTTTTAGGCTATATTTACCTCTTTTTATCAAAGAGCTCTGTATAGAGATATAGAAAAATGTTAACATTTTTAAGCAAATGTATATGGATTTTAACTGATAGTTTTTGGCCAAAAATATCAAGTTTAAAAGTTTAAGGCAGAGTTGATGGTTAATTTGTTGACCATTCAGCCTCTTTAAGGTCAAAATCTAGTAAGTGAAAGGTGCCTACAGGTTTTTGAAATTCAAGTTACAAATTGATTTCTTTCAATGATACCTAAAAACAATAGCTTTGATAGGGTGTATCAGGCTTGAATTGATGGTAAACACAATGAAAAATCAATGTTTTAAACTGTCATTTTCCATGGAATATGAAGGAAATCAGTAACAAATCCCAGAGTCTTGTCCATTTTTTAATAAGGAAATATGCCTACAGTCTCTCCAAAAAGGGCATTAAACAAGCTCCTGACCTCTTCTTTAAAATGATGCCAAATTGAATATAGGTATCGGGGTTACTTTTCTCATGATATAATATAAAATGTCAATTTTTTTTATCATTTTCTACGTTTCCTTTAAAGCCGTAAAGTACAGGAAAAAGATCTAACATATCAATAATGACATCATAATGGTTCTAGCACTAAATAGACAGTCTGGAATCATTTACTCGATCTTGACCTTAAAGACCAAAATCATCAACACGTACCTGCAGTCTTCCTCCTCAGTGTTTGGTTACTCAGACTGATGACAATAATGGATATACCTCTCTTAATGGATGGTTTGAAGGCACTCATGATCTGAACAACGGTTTCTTTCCCAAGATCTGCTGGAACAAGAGACTCTTTGCTGATGTTTTGAGTTGCAGGACAAATTATGAGGGAGTGTTTAGTGTCAGCACAAGCAGAACGAATCAGTTCTTGAAGAAACATGATGCTATTTACAAAGTCTTTCATCTCTTTCATGAAAAACACCTTCTTATTGAGGGTCTGGCCTTCCCTTGCAGACTGATTCTGTATTAATCTTTCTATACCCTGGTTTTCCTTGGATGCAAGAAAAATGTCATCTGATGGATAAATGTATGAATCACATTGGTTCCAACCTTCCCGATTCATCCAATCACAGATTCCTTTCCATTCAGTTTCAGTGTCTGATTGGCTCAAAGGGGTAGTCGACACAGTTGTAGCATCCGTCCATTCATACAGGTGGCCCAATAATTCTTTGGCATTTGGGAGAAGTCTGTTCCGTATCTTGCATGTTCTGTCCACGGTATCGTTCAACTTTAAAAACAGAGTATTTAATTTGGCATCCATGAAGAGGACCTCTTCTCCATTGGCATTTTCATTCCTTACTTCACTCAGTAATGAGGACTTGATTTTGTTTACAATTTGTTCCGGAAGGTTAAGCAGATGTTTAATTGATTCCATTTGATTAAGCTGACAACTGGTATCTGTCAACAAATTCCCAAGCTTCTTAAACTGTCTCTCCCTGTGAATCAAACAAATGACAGAATTAGCATATTTCCTGTACAAATAAATATAAGTAGCAATTGAAGGGTAAATTCTATTTCTACTTTCATAAAATGTATAATAAAATGAATAGTATTGGTACATTATTATACAATATAACTTTCTGTATTGAAGGTTCTTTTCACCCCATATAATTTTTGCCCTTCTACACTTGCAAATAGTTTTGCTGGTCATTGAATTTGCACAGACACAGTTGTATTTTATAAAGAGGGAACATTCAGGACATTGGAATTCGCCCAGTCTTAAATTTGCCTGCTGGAAATAAGGACAAAAGGGGCAAAAATTAAATGGGGGCAAATATTTTCCTGAGTACAGGAATACATTTGTCAAAATTTCATTCATAAGCTTAGACATGAACAATTTGAATGGAAGAAATTTATCCATAACATCTTCTCCTAAGAGTCACTGCTAACAATTTACCTGACCATATCTGTAATAATTTTCATGAAATGAGGAAGATGGTCATCAGTCAGCTGATCTGAAAAGCTTTCTGAACTTGTCCAGATAGCAACATTCTGCACATCAAAGCTGTCCTTGGCCTCTTGGGTTATCATGATCTTTTTGGATGGCCAAACTTTGGTTGTACTGCTAATTGCTAAAGCACAAGCTGAAACCCACATGGTTAAACAACATTAATAATTCTTATCTACAAACAATATTTGACTACTGAGTTTTATTGATTACATGTGTTTGTGAGCTTGGTGTAAAAATACAGAAATTTACCAATGCTTTTTGCACTAAAACAAATCTTTGGTTTGATTACTGGCTAAATCATATCAAATATGATTTATGATAACCGTATCTTTAAAATAAATATCGTACAAGAGAAAAGCTGTCATTGTGACAGCAAACTGGGTTTTCTCTTGTGTAAACAGTATCCATAGTTCATTTGTCAACCCTGAATTGAGAAACGCTACCTTTCAAGAGAAATGGGGTACCCTATATGCAATATTTTGCCCCAAAATAATGAAGTTCAATAGCTGTTTTGTTTTCCACAAACTATCAAAAATCAAAATCAAAGTAATACGCTTATCTCTGATATATGTACAATTTATCTGCAGAACAACAACTTTCTATCTTGATAACAGTAGGAGGAGTTATCTGTACAATAAGGGTACCCTAAGAGTAATATTATGCGAAAAAATAACTATCAGTATGTTCAACAGCTAATTTTTTTTTCTTTCTTAAATTTTCAAAAATTAAAATCCATGTAATATGCAAATTTCTGATATATGTACAATTGATCTGCAAAACAACAACTTTTTATCTTGAAAACTGTAGGAGTAGTAATCCACACAAAAGGGGTACCCTTTTGGCAGCCACCAGCCCGCCAATTTCAAAAACCAGATTTTTCAATTGGAAAAACTGGTTTAAAAAGTAGGTTAGTTTGGTTCATTTCACTTTCATTGTCATCTAGCAATGCCTTTTTAATTAATTCAAAATAATTAATAATTGTATAATATCCTTTAATTATAGTGAGCGCAGCTCACCGGCGCACAGCGCCGGCGAGTGAAGCGAGCTCTAAGAACCAGTGTGCGCAGAAAAAAGAACGAGCTAAACCTACAGTTCATCAAACAAAATTTTTTGTCTACGTCCCATAATGCTCTCTAATGTTTTCACCCGTGGTGCTATGCCAAAAATGGCCGACTTTTAACTCGTAATTTACGGAGTCTTAAAGTTTGAAGACACGTTTTGAGTACTGCATATACTTTGGCGAGACTCAAAAGATTTGTTACATGCTTCAATACCTTCATATTGAGTAAACAAACGTAAACAAAGATGAACAAAGTCATGGATGACGTCACAGTGCTCTCGCACTATATTTCCCGCGATAAATTTAGAGGTGGATCAAACATCTGTGTGTACTTGATTTAGCTATTTCAGTATAGACTGTGATACCTGCCTCATTGACATATAATTTGTTTTTCATTTTTTTTAAATATAGAAATTGTATAAATATACACTAGCTAGAGCTATACTTTACTGTCATATCAATCCATTTTCGCATAATTGTGCATGCGTGTACAGTAAGTTTATGAGTAGGGAGGAAATAAACAATAGGACATTTTGAACTAAATAAAAAGGAATAAAATAAAAAAAATAAACAGTTAAAAAAATTATGTAGATTTTGCATATAGTCAGACCATTTAATTTAAAACTAAGTGGGAAATTACACACCTATAAACAGGGACTGCGCTCTCTCTCTCTTTCTCTCTCAGGATAGCAGGATAGGGGGTTGCGCTGTATGTATCACAACCATTAAAATTAGTACTTTTGGCATACTTATTATAGAGCAATACTCTCTCAAAAATTTACACTAGGTTGACAATGATGCGAGGTATGTATAATTCTTGCTGCGCTCGCCAGAACGGTAGCACCATAAAACACATTACATTGAATACTTTAATATCAAAATACTGTTAAATATTGAATACTCTTCTTGAGTGCAGTAGTATCTTATTTCAGGATTTCACAATTTACTTAAAACATAAGAAGTGTTCAATATTGTTTTAGGAGTTTTTCTGCAAAATCTGTCTACATGTATTAGTTATCATATATATACATACTGTTAAACTGTTATTATGTCAGTGTGTCTCTTTATAACATAATCATACATACTGGGAAATTTGGCCATTTCTTCCCATTCCGACTCTGAACTTATCCCTGGTGTGTGGGGGAGGACTTGTGGACTACTCTTGTCTCTGGTATTACACGAGTTCTTGGAGACATTTGTCTGTTGAACCATTTCATCATCAGAACTATACCCCTGGCCATTACTAGTAGCCTGGTCTTCTGTGTTAACTTCATCAATGGAAGACGGGGAAGTTGTGATGTGTAGCTCAGCTGTGATGAATCTATCGGCTCCATTTGAGGTTTTGTTGTTTCCGCGGGAGTTGTTCTTTGGGGTTGAAAATGTTTGATTTTCTGCTGCTCGGGTTTTTTTGTTTCCGTTCTTTGTGACCTGTGTCCTCTCTTGTGTAGCTGCCTCCTGATTTCCTTTCTTAACATTAACATCTGTTTTTTTATTCACAACCTCAACATTGCTTTTTTTGGCTTTCTCTTTGCGTTTTAGTACACTGCTATTTTCAATTTCAATTGTGTCTGAATCCTCCAGTTCGGGACTTGGGTTCCGTGACCTATTCATTAGACGCCTGTCACCTCTAATGTCCGTCAGCCTGACACTTACATCTAATGCCTTGCTATGAAATGGATCTTCCAGCACAGAATCACTAGAGTCATTCACATTTTGCAAATCATTCTCATTCCCACTGATTTCTGAAATTTGATCGATCTCGTCATCTTCTTCGGAATATTGTTTGTTGAGACTTAGCTTTTCTTTCAAAGGGCTAGTTTTGGTTTTCTGTTTACCGTCAGGCACATTTTGAACAATGGGAGAAGCAGACTCTTTTAATTCTATTTTCTTGCCTTTTCTAGCAGACTTCCTAATTGCATCCCCTTTTTCGCTGGTAGTGGACATTTCCTCATCCATGTCTTTTTCTGGTGACAGCTGGCTTATCATTAAAATATCATCATCATACTGTGTGTTAAGGCTGTCTGGTTCTGCATGTACTGCATTATCTTCATCATCACTTCCTTGCTCTTCATCAGAGCAATTCCTTACTAAATGCTGATGCTGGTTTTTTAATGCACCTGAAATCATCAAATAAAATGTTTCTAAGTTTAATTCTTTAATGAGGGTTTTATATACTAGTATATCTTTAATTGTTGCTCTTGTGTGGCTTCGTTATTAAATTTTTTTAGCTATTAATATTATTGAACATATATATCATTCAAAATTGCATTCATTTATTATGAAAATATCATGCTTTCATTTGCCATTGTTCACACTTTGATTCATTCATTCATTTATAATATGGCTGTGGTACAATTGGTCACTTGGTTGAGTTTGGCAGGTGGATCAGTGAATGAAGGGTATGTTATACTGTTTATTCTAGTACATGTAATGGTATAGTGTGGGTGCGCATGTTAATTCAACTTTGAGCACAAACTTAAAGAATTATTTTCGTGACCCAAGACGGTTGCTTAATATATAGAGCTTCATAGCCTGTCAACCAATTAATTGTTTTCCATTCGTCATAAATTCTGTACTACTTGGTGAGTTCCTATTTTATGCCTATAAATACTGTATAATTAGGGGTAAATTTAATGACTGAATGGAATGAGAGTGTTTTAATATTGTTAATATTTATAGATCACCAAACCAAGTAAATCCATCACATATGTTTGTTGAAATTGAGCATACAGCAATAAATATTAAATACATGTATCAACATACAAGGCCTTAAAGTATTATTTGAATCCAAATAGTGGAGAAAAAATACATAAACTGGTGCCCATGTTAGGACCCAATTGTAACTGCAAGGTGCCAAGTCAAGTCTTAATCAGGGACTCGAACCCAGGGCCTATGGCTTACCATTCCAGCACTCTGACCACTGAGGTATTGTACAGCAAACCTGATTCATGGGTTTATTCAAACATTTTAAATATTTTACTACCGAAACAGTAAAAGTGTGAAGTACCAGGGGCAAAACAGATTCTTTATATTACCGATAAGTGCAATTTGTTATAGGTGATTGAAGCTGGCATTGTCGTAAGTGTGAATTCATCATAAACATGCTTGCTGCAATCTAATTAAAATTAGAACTTCCATCCGCTCCGGTTTTCGATATGTCATGTGACATATCGAAAACCGGGGAGCGGATGGAAGTTCTAATTTTATTTAGATTGTGCTTGCTGTATCCATGTTTTACTGTAAATACATTTCAATGCTATACCTACTTTTTTTAAATTTTCTAATCGATTTCTCATTCATTTTTAATTGTTTTAGCCAATAGTACCTTTACAATGCATTATAACTTGCTGGTAATTTCATTACTTAACTATCAAGATCAATTGATTGTACATGCAAAGTAAGTGAAATAATACTTTTTTTTCCCTTCAAATTAAGTCTCAATGAGATGAATGTTATTAGAGGTAACACCTAGGGGATTTCTGTAATCACTTGGTCATCAAATCATTATCATTTGAGTTTATGATTCCAGTTATTGATGCCTCCTGGCCTCTTCACACATTCAGGTGGTATGGGACACTTCCATGTTATGATGTATTATTAATCGAAATAAACAATAAAATCAAGTGTAATCTTATAAATAGTTTCTTTCCTAAATTTGTCACCTAACAGCACAGCACAGTGGGTTAGAGGGTTCACTTCGAATCTGCAAGTCATGAGTTCAAATCCGGCTGGGGATTTTAAAATTTTTACCTTTCCATAACTTTTTAAAACATATCTTTTTGGTTAAATATCATGAAATTTGATAATTCTAAATTGATTAAAGTATTTTAATTATAACATACTTTAATCCACACTAATATTGACAGATGTCCCATACCACCTTATTTTACTTTAGCATAAATTCATGTTAAGTGTTATGTTTAACTTTACAGGTATAGATAGCACCCTCTTTAATTAGTGTGCCTTCTTTTGTTTTTGATCTGGAAGTACCTTTTTAAAGTAGATCCAGTGTTCTGTGATGTCACACTTTTTTGTAAAACTTTGAATTCTTTAAAAATTGTGCAAGATAGTTTTATTTATTTTATGTGAATATAATCACATGGATGTAATTAGAATTATTGGTAGGTTCAAGATATTTTCGCACTTAATTTTATACTAAATTTCCAAATTTTTATATATTTTATCTATGCAAAGGGGAAATAACTCTTTTTCTGACTTTCCTCTCAGTTGTATGTCTAAATGCTATAGTTTTTCTTATTCCAATGATTAATTTTAAAATATTTTTGTAATTTTAGTTTTCTGATAAAGTTGACATTAAAATTAAACAAGAAAAACAAATTTCTGCCTACAAGATTTTACTTTTAACAAAAAAAATACATTTTTCTTATGCTAAAATATGCTTTAGTTTATGTTTATCTGGCATCTCAAAAAGTGTGATGACATGTATATTTTTTCTAACAGTTGATGACATTTAAGTCTATTAAGTCGAAATCAGTTCGGTTTTTCAACTTTCCTCAGAGAATTTTACGAGTATGGAGCTACCTTAATAATATATTTTAAAGCGCTTACCTTTATTACTTTTAAATTGCTCATAATGGTCAGGACCACAGAACACTCTACAAATAAAACAAAAATAAATGTACATTTTAGAGTAGTGGCAATTGCCCCCTTTTTACTTGATGTACCACTAAGTCTACATACATGTACATGTATAACAACTTACAGTGCTTGGTTTCTTAATGACCGACTGTTAATGAAAAAAAAAAATATCAGGTTTACTAGACTTATAAAGGAGATTCACAAATATATACCATTGTACATGTATTTTTTGTTGACAGCAAGGAAAATCTTATTTACCTCACTGAAATTGTGACAATTTGACCAGTCTTGTATTTACAAATTATAGAATGTTGTGCTTTGATTTATGGTAGTTCAAGATCAGTACAGTTGAAGTTAAAATTCTCGAACACTGATATCTCGAATACAATGGATTTGTCGAAGTGATTTGTACATCAAACCACTTATTTTTTTAAAATATTTTACTCTTGATATCTCGAATACTCAGATATCACGAAGTTTTTAAACAGTCCCATCTAGTTTGAGATAACAAAGTTTGACTGTAAAATGCACACATTTGGCAAGTTGTAAGGTATGGATGTTTATCCAAAAACATTTAATTTTTGTTTTACTTTAGATTTACCTGTACATGACAATGGTGGAGTTCTCCTTTAGATATCTGACTTCCATGCGCTTTGTGATGGCCACACCATCCAGCTTGGCACAGTAGTAGTGGAAGGTTTTAGAACAATTAGATATAGCGCAACCTGATGTAGCACCCAGCCATTTTCCCTGTCTACTCTTGTCAGTCTTGCAAATAAAACATTTCTACCAAAAAAAATAACAGTTTGTAGGTACCTTAGTGATATTTATGGAAACATTAACTTTAAACCTGACAGTGGTAAAAAGAAAAGAAAAAGCATTTAAGGAAGTAATTAACAATCAAATAAACAATAATTATCACATTTATATTATTTACATGTATCACTAAGTACAACAGTAGTTACAATGATATAAACATGAGAGTAAAATGAGGTCTTAGAATTTTTACTTTACAATGACTTACCAATCTTTTGCCTCTGCGTATCTCTTTTTCAACTTTGTCAATTTTAAATCCTCCAAAACTTGTAAACTTGTACTGTACAAGATCAGCTGAATATTGCTTTAATAAAAAATGAGAGAAAAAAATAGATTTATCAAAATAGGATTTATTGTATGCTTTGATATAAATATATGTACTTTTAAATCAACATGTCTCCGTTTTTATAAATAATTATTTTATACGACACAAAACAGAGTAAAGCACAAAGTATTTTCTATTGTGTTGGAGAGAGGTGCGAGGATAAAGTACAGCAGTGTTATGCAACATCATTTGTCATTTTTGAACATCCTGATTCGACCTCTGACATTCTGTATGACTGTCCGCATCAAATGACAAGACACATGGGATTTAAACGACAGACTCTGACACATAATTGTCATGGTATTTCACACAACGTCAAGGTACTCACTGTGTCCTACCTACCATGCACTTGTGATGGGCTGAAGTATTTTTGTTGTCATGATGTAGTTTGCCACAGACTGGTTCTGCTTCAACTCCAAGGTGACAAAAGCCACACTTTATATCTTTTTCTGCCTCCATCAGGAGCAGCTGCTGCTGAAATGGAAACCCTCCCTTTGTTAAATTCAACACACTAACGTATACTATTTCACAACAATGTATATACAATAAATGCAGCTAGTAATAGTGGCTGAACTTATCAGTTCATTGATTTAAACAACAATATGCTTTCTTTGACAATTCATGTGGATGTGAGGGTAGCAAGCATTGGAGTAAAAAATATATGCGTACTCTAAAACCTGGCCTGGCTTGGCCCCATTGGCCTGGCCTCAAATATGGCCTGGCCTCCAATTTGGCCTCTTTAAAAATTTTTGGTCTCAAATTAATTTTTTCTCTCTCATATTTTCAAAGATTTTTTAATGAATTTTTATTGATTTTTTATTGTTTTAGAGATAATCATATTGAAAAAATATATAACAAGTGACCTGACTGAATGAGTTTTATATGTACTTGATTTTATCCATGTTTACACACAAAGTAAATATATGTATGACATGCATGTACAACACTATTCTCAATATTGACAAGTATAGTGAATGATCCCTAATACAAATGGAATCAGCGTTAAAATTCAGAGCTGCAACCCCCTTCCCCCCCACTTCAAAAAGTACTCAAAACGTAGAATGTAGATATTAGAATAATAAAGTAAAAGGTCATTTTAAGAGACCGACCTGTTAGATGGATCAATAAATATCTAAAACATTTATAAGCTGGTTAATAACACCAAATATCTATCCCTGTGTAATCACTGTAATGCATTTTAAAAATGCCAGTTTGCTTACATTAAGAAGCCAACATCAAATAGATAGCCATCGGCAAAACAACAAGAGTGTCTATGTAGAGCACTTTTAATACTTGCAAAGGCTTAAGAAAATTAAAAGTCAAACTTCTTTCACAGTTGATTTTTGCCTATGCAAATTGATAACCATCCATAACACTTTTAGCTGTTCTGCACTTGGTGATCTGTTTCGGGTTCCCAGAGATATTCAAATTCTGCGTCAGCAATAACTTTTACATGCCAATGAGCGCGGCCACTAGAGGGCCCTCTTCATTACAGATCACCAATCTGTATATCGCTTATATCAGATAATCCCCTGTCTCCATTGAAAGTTAGAGACAGACAACCAGTCTACCGAGGGCAAGGGCACCAGAAATAAGGGGAACTAATTGTTTTAAAGTATGCTGAATTAACTCGTATAGGCCTAAGAGACAAGGGGTCAGCCTATAGCTCAAAGGCTTAAATTGACCTTGAAGTTGAATACATGTATTCATAGAGCTACTCGAAGACAGGTTTTCAATTTATTGATTAAGCTCAGATTTACTATGAATTATCAACAATAATTAAATCTATAGAACAAAATGAAGTAGAACAAGAAAAAAATAATCATTTGCGTCTACGATAATCTGTTTATGATATGCGCTTGATTAAAGAAAAAAAAAAACTCAACAGATTTATCATAATGAAACCTAGATAAAATGTTCTATCGTTAAAATGACAGATGTCCTATGGACCCGGTTTTGAGCGTAGCCTGGTCACGGTAAGGTTATTCTTTCTAAATGAAACCTTTTACAAGAGCTTAGAATGCAGTAACAATCGATTTTCAATTCAAATCAAAATTGGAATATTTCTAGTCTCAAATTTGATTCTTGAAACACAGATTAAGCAACCCCCAGACACCCTCCTCTTCACAGCCTTTTCAAAAGTGCGAATACATACCAAAATACTCTCGAATTCTCGACAAAAAGAGGTCTTTCTTTTCTATTAATTAATTTTAGTTTTTATTAAAATTTTGATTTTAATAAAATGATGTAAAAATGTTTAATAAATATGGAGTCAAATTGTTCAGCATTGCTTCCATGCACTAAAATATCATAGACAAAGAATTGACAAAATTTGATGCCAAAGAAAAACCACACAGCAACTTCAGAGGGGTGATCCCCTTAATTGATAAGTGGGAAAGGGTTCAGCTTAACGATGATTAATTCGTAAATTTAAAAAGAAAATTCCCCCTGGTCTCCCCCTCCCCCACGATGCTACGTGCCTGCACAGGGCACCGTTGAACATGTTTTTAGCATCTCACCTCTTGCTGTTTTGACATTTCCTCTGACAAAGGTAGAGTGTGTATAAACCAAAATATAAAGTATATTGTTTAGGAAGCAATAAAATAAAGCAGATACTTACCTCTTGAACTTTACCTCTTCAGATATATTGCTTAACACCATGCAGCATCAGCAACGCCGCCAAAAGTTCGAATAGTTCAGTAGGGTTGTGATCATATGTAATAGAAATCGATTAAATAGTCTGAATCTGATAAAAACGGAAACTCTAGCGATGCACGTTTAAGTGCCCGGGTTATGTGAACAGTATTACTGTTAGGCCACTGTTACATTTTAAAGATATACTTAATGATTCATTAATAAAAACAACTAAAAGTTGTGTTTTTTTTATCCTAACGTAGAAATATGTCAATTTTCTGATCAAAGTACTGAAAGTACTGAAAGGTGGGGACCTGAGAGTTTGAATTACTTTTACATTCCTTCGATTGACGAATATGTTCCAAAACATTATGTGTTTTATTCTATGTTAAGATTCGTCTTCTGTCTGATATTTTGTCTATAATCTTTACTGAATCACGGCCGGGACAGTCTTTCATGCTCCTATAGACAGGTCTAGGCAACCTCCGTTTTTTGGAGGATAGAATTTATCCTCCAAAATTGATGGATATATACTTGTGCCCCCTGGTAGATCTTTTCAGATAAAAGGCAATTAACTTTGTATTTACAAAGGGGGTTATATGACATAAAATATAATTATTAGACAATTAAAAATTCACCTTAATATCGAGCTGTCATTAATTATATTCATTGATAATATTTAATAAATATCAATGTTTAAATTATTGCAGGCCTGATTTTAAAGAAAAAATATTTTCAGTGGAGACTCTCACATTTTTTTAAATATTCAGTATTATTGATATTTATAAATGGTACTGGTACTGTACCAGTTATCGGCTAAGACCAGTTATCGGCTAATCTGAGGGTTCGGGTTTATAGCACGCGACTATCCGAGATTTTTTTATATCAGTCGTCTGTTTCGAATAAAGAAAAGTAAGTTTGCTTGAAAACTTTCTTGAATATGTTATAAACATGAGCCTTAATGACCATTTTTTACCGCCGATTTACATCTTTGCACTTTCAGCTCTGGGGGGAAATGACGTAATAAGTTAAAAATAGAATATGACCTCTTTGTGATACGTTATTATATCTTGATATTGATTTGACATATAATATAAATACATATAACATTTATAAACAGAAGAAAATCACTAAATTCCGAGAGATTCACAGCGAAGTTGAACGCCTGAATGTACGATTATGTATTGAATAGCATACGATTTTGTGTATTACCGTGTGATGATAAAGGAATAATTACAGTTGAGGAAGTTGTTCTACGATATGGAACACCCGGGCCTCTATCATCCATTCTGACCAGGGTCGCTAGTATGGAGCGAACTGTTCTCCGAGATGTGTCGTGTCTTACACATAAAGAAGACACGTACCACCTGTTACCACCCACAAAGTAATGGGATGGTGGAAGTTTCAATAAGACACTTGTGACGATGCTAAGAGCATACACAAACGATCCCCATTCTGACAGGGATAGGTTTTTACCTTATGTCATGATGCCATACAGGTCATCAGTACATGAGACCACAAGGTTCACATCAAACCTCATGATGCTTGGTAGAGAGGTGACTACACCGCTGGACATTGTTTAACTGAAGTTAAACATATTCCAAGCAACAAGTGGGCATGGCAACTCAAAGAGACAATGGAAGAAGCTCACAAGTATGTCAGAGAGAACTTGCTTTTGAATACATTACATCGAATTTTTCGATTTTTTTCATATACTAAGTCTTGTCAGCGGTGATGGTTTTCGATTCATGATTGTGCTTAGCTCCAAACACTGTTTCACTTCTGTTTTGCCAGAGTAACTGCAAAGGAGAGTTGATGAAAATCAACTCCCCCAAAACATCAGCATATTTCGCTAGCCAATTTGCTTTGTGGTTTTTCTTTATTTCAAGAAATACATTACACACAAAAAAAAGACATACATTTCAAATTTTCAAGCGAACAATGTCGGTGACGATCGGTAGAATATTTTAATTATTGCACGGAACAACTAAAGAAAAGATTGTGCAATCTGAGCATATTTTAGACATATCCAATTACATGTCTGATAATTGTCTATATGATGTTTCTACTTTCTGTATGATGAACATTAGTTTTCTATTCTGCTGCACCAGTTCGTGGCAATTGATATCGGTATCATATTGTCCCAGCAACAATCTGGATCTAAATTAACGTATTTACATATTTTAGTGTCTTTGTCTGTGATAACACTACGTGTCGATTTTGCACTGTACAGTCCAATAAATTCAAATTACGTTTTGTTGGGGTGTAAGCAGGATTTGCATAATTAAGAGAAAAGTAAATCATATGAATATGTAAATATTAATATTCTAATATATTTAATCATATGATAATAATGGCTGACAATTTTGTAATTATAAGTATTAAGGTATCATTGTTTGAATATTTGAGGTGATGACTTCAGTCTTGGCGTGAGATCAAATCTATCATAAATCTCTTCGGACTTGATTGGATGTGACCACGCTCCGGCCAGAATTATACGTTTTTATAAACTCAAAGAATGATATTCTTTATTCTTCCAAAAAATAAATAAATGAATAAAACTATTAAATAAGCATTTAATTACTAGTAGGTAATTAAAATAAAACAAATGAATTCTTTGAAACATTGCTTCTCAATTTACTTCGTCTATAGATCTGTCTGAGACAATTCGATTTTGTAGGTACTGATAGATCATAGCATCTTCTCCCCCTCTATAGTGAATGTCTTGCGTCCGTGCTCCCGGACGTCGTCTTAATCGACTTCGTATATGCAACTGGGTCCGCCCGAACAGCCTTATCTTCAACTTTGCACATGGGGTCATTTGTCTTGTCAACAGCCCCGGTGTCTTGCAACGGTCAGGTGTATAGACGAACAGGGGTTGCGTCCTCTTTCTAACAGTTGGGTCGACGGCTTTCTCGCAGGGTGTAAGGTCCATTGTTAGCTGTACATTCACTGGGTTCTTTGTTACTGACACCCGATTCTTCACCAGTGGTAATGTCGGGTTCCTGTGAGAGCCACTCCTCTTCATCTGAAGACTCTTCTTCGTGGTTATCTCTTGATACACTATCTTCACTGGATTTAGTACCCTTTAAATTATCAAACTGTTGGCTGCCTTGACCTTTCTCAACTTCGTCTGGATGGTTTCTCTCTTAGATGTCTTTCTTGTCTGTCGAATAATTACATCTTCTACAAAAGTGTCTGGTTTCATAACACTCGGCCATGTGGTCTTTCTTAATATATTCCGAGTGACCTCTACTTTGAAATGAACAGGATGGACATTTCTTTAAATGTTCCGTACACGTACAGGAAGTCTTCGTCTTTGCCGTTTCTCTAACAGAAAAAAACTTGCTGTAAAAACAATTTACCGCTGGATATAACCTTGCAGCCATTTAGGCTGTCTTCTAATTCTAGATTCTTTCTTCTTGCCCCCAAATTAACATCATTGTCAATCTCATCTGTTTCAGACCCGTCGTCACTTATAACATCTGCCTTGACGTTGCTTGTAGAAGATTGGTTAGTATCTACCTGAGAACTAGTTTATTCATCAACCTCTTCTCTTAACACCTGGTCACGCTTTAGTCGTAACCTGTCAATATGCACAACCTGTGGATTGCCATGTTGTCCACAATCAACCTTGTAGGTAAGTCTATCAGTTTGCTGAGTACTTTTAATGGACCTTGCCAGTAACGATCTTCCGACCTTTCTAATAGGAAATTGAACATAAACTTGATAGACTGGCTTGAACTTTTGCTATGTTAATTTCTGGTCGTCGTGTTACCTTTTCTGTCCTTCCATAGCTGTGTTTATGTGCAGACTATCCAATCTAAAGATAGAACAAGTACATGTACGGGCGTTGACTAGACTTTATTATTTTTTGTTAAAAAATTGCTTGGATATAATTTTTCAAAAATATTTCTATCAAAAGTGTGATAGATTAATTCTATCTTTAAATATTACGCAACATGAATCATGCATGTAAATGTTTCTTTTTAAGCTCGGAATCCTTGTCGGAAAAGCCCGATAATTCATATTACAAAAAAATGCGCGTAATTATATGTATTCAAATACAGCTAAGAAATTACTTGCCATGCGAAATCACATATTGATTTTAAATCAAATACTAAAATCAATAAAATCAACTCCCGTCAGTACTTTGATTATTTGAATACATATCCTTAAAATTATGAGTATTCTTAAAATTCAAACTTTATTTGATCAGTCCTTCGAATAAAAACTTTACCACCATTGATTTTACTATATGTGTACATTTTAGAGTTTTGAGTTTTATTAAAACAAAGTTCTTGACGACCCCTCCCTCACGATGTAACGTTTGTACTATCGGGCAATTTTAAATCAACTTGTCAGTCGCATTATTTGACTTCTCTGCATCTTTCCAAAAAGTATTTATAAACGATGTAATACTATTTGATAACCAGTACCGACAAAGTTTCAGCCATTATCAATTTTTTTAATTCATGATGATAAAGTTCATAATTCAGGGAGATGAACACGTGCACACACACACACACACACACACACACACACACACATATATATATATATATATAAAACACCAAATTTGTCCGATCCATTTCATAATTTGAATTAATTGTGTGCATGCATGTGAATTAATAACAAACATCATGTACCCCCCTAAATGAGAAAGAAGTAAGTTTTGAAAAAAAAATGTTTTATTAAAATTAGTTTTGAAAATTTAATCTTCATTGTATTTTCCGACGTGAAAGCAAGCGATTACAAACAAGAAAACATTATTCTGATCAAAGCGATTTCAAACAAGAAAACATTATTCTGATCAAATTCTATAATTGATAAGAAAACCAATTTGGGGACCAATTTTCTCTAATTCTATAAACATCATACTTTGCTAAGTTTTACTTTTTTGGTCGGCCGGTGGTCGAAATAACGGCAATTAGGCTAGATCTATTTGAAAAAAATGTTTTATTAAAATTAGTTTTGAAAATTTAATCTTCATTGTATTTTCCGATGTGAAAGCAAGCGATTTCAAACAAGAAAACATTATTCTGATCAAATTTTATAATTGATAAGAAAACCAATTTGGGGACCAATTTTCTCTAATTCTAAAAATTTGGTCGGCCATTGGTCGAAATAACGGCAATCCCGGTTTAACCTTAGGCTAGATCTATTTTGGGGTTATCAAAATTTTCTCCCAATTTTCGGAAAATTGGACTTTCGGTTTATGTTTTCGTGAACAGTGACTGATGAACTGACTTTTAAGATAGGTTAAGCGCGTTTCCGTTTGAGAGGTAGGTATTGTATCCCAGACGATAGCATGTATGTAATATACATCTACGAGCTAGGCCTTCTGTATTTTATTTAATTTACTTGTGCCTTTGTCAGTGGAAATGTCATCAGAGAAAACGGCGGGATGCTAAAACAAAAGCATGTTTCATTGTGTCCTTTGTAGTAAATGCAATTAGTTTATGTAATTAATCAACACTATTTAATGTTAATGTAATTTAATGATCTTTGACCGGATCCTAACTGGGGCTCTAAGAGGGGTTCAATGTATAAATACATTTGCGCTTGACGCCGTTCGCCCCAGTTTCTGTTCGCCCAAGGTCCGTTCGCCCTATTTTGATACAGGATTAATGTAGTTGTATATTTTCATACTTGTATAATTCACTGGCGTCGGAAGCAAATTGAAAGTGGGGGGAGGGGATGGGGGAGCTAGACTGATCCTCAGAAATATTGAGAGAAAAAACCTAATTCCCAAAATCATAAAATCCTAATCCCGGGGGGGGGGGGGGGGGGGGGGGAGGAGTAATCCTATAAATCTTTCCAGCAATAACATTTTTTTCCCCAAATCATAGAAATCCTAATCCCTTCACGATAACTGCGCGGTAATGCTCTCTTGCAGGGCAAATTGATACACTTGCCGAAAATTTAGTAGGTAGATAATTAAATGACTTAAATGATACAATTGACGTTACGTCATATTTCACCAAACCATGCCATTTTGCCCTGCAAAAGAGCAGTACCGCAGTTACCGTGAAGGGGTTAATTAGAGCAAACGGACTCGAGTGAACAGGTAGATAGGGCGAATGAACCCACTACCAAGATAAGGTACGTAGATTCTTAATTATACAAATCATGATCACTGGACCAATACTGGGGTTCTAAGATGTGTTCAAAGTTCAACGACCTCAGACACATAAAGTGATTTCGACCTCGCAAGCTCAGTTGATGTCACTTTCTGTGTCTTCGGTCAATATCACTTAACATGGGTCCATATAACCACATATCGACCTACAAAAATGTCCATAATTGTATGATTTTGACCTCTTAGGTCATGTGCTGATGAATATAAAGTTCTGTTTCTTCTAGATAGTTGGATATGAGTTAATCAGAGAGGTAGAAGTTAATCAATCATATACATATAATAATTTGTGTTTGTTAAACCGTAACCCCTGGAGCAATGCTGGGTCTCCAAGAGAAGTTCAAGGTATAACAGAGAAATATATAGGGAAATGTTTAAAGATATTCTTATTTATAATGCTTCATTTAGCTACATTACTCTGTAAGCATTCTCATGCATACAAATTACCAACATATATCCTCATATCAAAGTCACAAGTCAAGAGCATTTTTCACTTTTGACATTCATTTATATACAGTTTCTTATACAATTTTGTCATCGTTGATTATACCTTTATTGAGGCCTAAGAGAATAAGATTGTCCATTTGATGGACCTTAGATCTAAGGTAATGAGTGCTTGGAATTTTTGTGAGTTTCTCAATATCTTTAAAGAGTTAAATATTAAAAAAAGAAGATGGGTAGAATGCCCAAACAAAGATGGATAAGATACATGTACTGTAAAATTAAAATATCAATAAATCTGATAAGTCTTTAAAACATCACCCTTTCAAAACAATGTATATTTTACATAAAATCAATTTGTAACCCTTAAATATGTTCAATACTTGGAATATGTTGATTTAAACTGGGGAATGCTTATAAAAACTCAAAATTGTGTCATTTTTTAGAACTTTAATGCCTTTTCTTTTTTAGAGTGGGTCAGTGCGCCTTATTTTTTTCATGGTCTGAAGGAAAACAAACCAGTTTCAATCAATGAAAACATGGAGAAATTGCAATAAATTGGATCACATTTGGTCATGTCTGAATAGTGTGCATGTCCACTACTTTAAAGAGAGTCTTGATGCGACCATAAAAACGCATGCAATGAATGCGATGCTCTCATGCAATGTATGCGATAGCTTAATTGTGTGAAGCCGTAAAATATTGATTACAATGTGTTGTAAAGTGCTCGTGCTTCAACTGTGAAAGGGTTTAAACAACATAGATGATATTTTAAATACTTTAATTACTTTTATTCATTTTTATGGATCATATTAATATATTTCATGATTGCAAGCTGATAGACCTATATGTATAAACAGTTAAAGCTGTCTCTGTTGATTCATATTCATGAACTACATGTATGAAGGTAGCTAGCACTGCAAAAAAATTCATGTAACCCTCTCATGCTGCTTTTATATTTTTTCTGTGATGCTGGCAACCCTCATACCCATGCACATGAATCGTCAAAGAAAGCATATTGTTGTTTACATTATTGTAAGTTTAACCACTGGTACTAGCTGCTGCTCTCGTTGGAGTGAACTCTTACTGTTTAAACACTGTTTTGGAAATAGTACGTGTATGCTTTTGTGTGACGAACTTAACAAAGTGAGGGTTTCCATTTCAGCAGCAGCTGCTCATGATGGAGCCAGAAAAAGATATAAAGTGTGGCTTTTGTCACCTTGGAGTTGAAGCGGAACCAGTCTGTGGTAAACTACATCATGACAACAAAAATACTTCGGCCCATCACAAGTGCATGGTAGGTTGAGTACACAATGAGTACCTTGACGTTGTGTGAAATACCATGACAATTATGTGTCAGAGTCTGTCGTTTAAATCCCATGTGTCTTGTCATTTGATGCAGACAGTCATACAGAATGTCAGAGGTCGAATCAGGATGTTCAAAAATGACAAATGATGTTGCATAACACTGCTGTACTTTATCCTCGCACCTCTCTCCAAAATAATTAAATATTTTGTGTTTTACTCTGTTTTGTGTCATATTAAATAATCATTTATGAAATTTGGAGACATGTTGATTTAAAAGTATTTATATGAAAGGGACATGGTGATGCACAAACCCATGATTAAAAGCAAATATCGAATTTTTACATGATTTCCACATATAATATATCACATATTTGAAAAATTACGGTTTTCAACAGTAAATAAATTAAATTAAAAAGAGAAAAAAAGTGTTCGACCAATACAAAAATATTGAGTTTTCCTCCCACTTCATAGCCACGTAAGCACAGGTGAATTTAAATACTGCAGCGCGGCATACATCATGAGCAAGAAACCTCTTATTGAAACATGATGTCTTCAAGAACTATTATATATTTATTTAATAGATGCATTCTCTATTTATGCATATTTCTTACCACTGACATGGAAAGGCTTCAAATTCAAATTCTTTTTTCAGATTGTCAAACCAAATGTAACTATTTTTAGACAGAAAATGCCATCATGTGACCAATGTCCAAAACAACTTGGTTTGTTTACATGTTCATATTACATGTCCAGATGAGTTTTAATGACTTGTAAATTCATAGGTGATAGCGTATGATGCGTAAAACCTTCCGTATGATGAAATTTTGAGTAACTCTTCTTATTTCCGTTGTCATAAAAAGTAACACGTTTATTTTGAGTCACCATGCCACTTTAAAGCAATAAATTCATTTTCAATAAAGCTATTTTTTTCATTTATTTTTTTTAATTGAAGCAATATTCAGCTGATCTTGTACAGTACAAGTTTACAAGTTTTGGAGGATTTGAAATCAACAAAGTTGAAAAAGAGATACGCAGAGGCAATAGATTGGTAAGTCATTGTAAAAATCCTAAGACTTCATTTAACTCATGTAGTAGTTGGGGCTATATGGACCGCGGATATCGGCCTGGGTAGCTTAGTGGTAGAGCTCCTGACTAGAGTTGCAGGGATCCCGGGTTCGATTCACGGTCCAGCCGTATGTTTTCATTGTATTTATATACTCATTCCTCCTTTCCTACTACAGATGGAGCCGTGGCCTTCCTTGTTCAGGCATATAAATATAATATAAGTCTTGACAAGGTGAACTTGTGTTGGCTCTTCGGGGTCGAAGACTATTTAAGGAGGGAGGAATGTAGTAGTTGGGGCTATATGGACCGTGGATATCGGCTTGGGTAGCTCAGTGGTAGAGCTCCTGACTAGAGTTGCAGGGATCCCGAGTTCAATTCCCGGTCCAGCAATGTTTTCATTGTATTTTCTTTCTTACTACACTCTCATGTTCACATCATTGTAAAGACAGCTACTGTCTAACTTATAGTGAAACATGTAAATGAAATAAATGTGATAATTATTGTTTATTTGATTGTTAATTACTTTCTTGTATGATTTGTCTTTTAGCCACTGTCAGGTTTAATGTTTCCGTAAATATCACTAAGGTATCTACACACTGTTAATTTTTTTTGTAGAAATGTTCTATTTGCAAGACTGACAAGAGTAGACAGGGAAAATGGCTGGGTGCTACAGCTGGTTGTGCTATATCCAAATGTTCTAAAACCTTCCACTACTACTGTGCCAAGTTGGATGATGTGGCCATCACAGAGCGCAGTAAAAACTCTACAATTGTTATGTACAGGTAAATGAAAAGCTGTGAAAAAAAGACCTAAATGTTTTTAGATAGAAGTCAATGCCCAGCAATTTACCAATTGCAAAACAAAACTATTACTTCCCTCAACTGAATGCCTCCCAGTATAGCAAGTAATTCTGAGAGGTGCAACAATTGGGGATTGTTCAAGATTATTGTGTAGTTTATAAATGGCTCTAATTTTGGGCATTTGGTATCGACCATTAAATACCCCAAAATTTGCACCCCGGCCACCACAAAACCCTCCCACTTTATAAGAGAGATGATCATTGTAATGAAAGTAAAAAATATCAAACTAAGCAATGAATTCTGTAGTGATTATATTGTCTAGAAGCTGATAACATGCCTTTGTAAAATTTAAGTAAAAATTGGCCAGTACATAATAAATTAGGTAATTTTTAAAGAATGGACATGCATACAGAAAAAATACAAATTTACATCCCCTGTTTTCTCTTGTCTTTATGCATCACATATTGAATTCAGAATAAATTTTTGAAGAATGGAATATCTTCAAATCACTCTCATCTATGACTTTAATAAATCTGATTTATTTTCTCATAAATAGTGTGCCATTATATAACCTAGTACTATGATTATGTATAAAAACTGAGTGAATACAGTAAAACTTGTTTAGTACGAACACGGATATAGCGAATTCTCCCGTTAAGTTCTTATCAAATCTTTGCAAAATTTATTTAACGGTTATAACGAATTCGGATTTAATGAGTTTACGGATATAGCGAACTGATTTTGAGTCCCGTTGAGCTGAATAATTAACGAAATTTAACCTTTTAATAACTTTTTTTTTTCAAATTAAAATGTTCGCACTACCATATAACATAATAATTTGAATGAATTTATTTTCATATAAATTTTTTAATTCACAATCCGATTATTAAAGATATCAAAGTAATGTATTTTTATTTTAAGCCTCGATTAGCAAAAATTATAGTCTGGTGAAAGAAAACATGAATATAGTGAATTCGCTATTGATATTATTACAAATTTGTTATATGGATGTAACGAAGTAATTCCATTGGTTCCTTCGCTATAACCGAGTTTTACTCTACTGTGATATGTACATCAAGTAAAAAATAGGGGATTGCAACAAAGTGTAAATTAACTTTGGTTTTATATGTAGAGTGTTCTGTGGAGCTGACCATTATGAGCAATTTAATAAAAATCTAAATAAAGGTGAGTTCTTAATATATATTTTTAATGTGCCCCTGTCAAAGGCAATGTCATAATTACATGTACCAGTATATAAGGCTTTGCTCTAGCTGTGGGCTACATATAGTCATCGATTTGTCTGATTTCATATTTTGGAGCTTTTTTCCTTTCCCTTACACCAAATTGCATGCCAGTGGTTAGAGAATGTGCAGTGCCTAGCTTGACCAATTTTTTTTTATTTTATCAAATGTCACAGCCAAAATTTTGTTTCAAAGTACAGCACTGTTAACATTTGTTCACATATGCATTGTCTTTATTTTAAAATCAGTGTAATCACGAATCAAAAATTGAATGAGCTTTAAGGTCAGACGACATGTTCCTCGAGCATCTTTTTTGTATCGATCTCCTCATAATAAAGAGTTCCAATAAAAAATATTGATTTTATAATTATTTTTCAAATGATTAAAATTTACTTGTATATGGTTATATGTCTAGATGGCTGAGTGGTTAGAACCGTGGCCGCTCATTCCCAGAAGCGTATAGGTTCTAGAGGTCGTGAGCTCAAAGCCTTGCCCTGGCCGAGATAGAGTTCCAATATAGTGAATTTCGCTGTGCTCTATATTTATTTATTTTTATATCAGCAATTCAAGTGTATTTTCAAGAAGATTATATAGAAAATTGCATACTCTAGTATTTTGCAGAAATGCCTGGTAAGGTACCCTAATTTTTTGCAGGAAAGCTTATCAAAATAGTAGTAAACCAGTAACAAATTCCTGGAAAAAGTTATATAAAATTGAGGAACGTATCGTCTGACGTTAAATAGAGTTCTAAAACATTTTTTCATCTTGTAGTTTCCTGAATTTACATATATTATTACACATTAGAATTTAAGCCAAAGTAGTAAAGATCATTATCTACTCAATATGGGCTTTGAAAATTCTAATGCTCCAGGCATATATAATTATATTTTTAAAATCTTCCTGAAAACACAAAAGTACACGTAAGCGACCTACCCGGTAATTGGAAAGGGTTCTATACCTGTTAACAAAATATTAGTTATTGATGTATATATGTATAGATTATACAAATGATAATTTCAACAATATATCAAAGGAAGCTAGTAATCCTTATATGCTCCCTTCTACACCACACATCATCATCATTGTATAGCTATTGTCTAACTATATAATAACAGCTACAACTAAAATCACAATTTCATGGAATAATTATTCCAAGTTTTTAATATAAAAAAGAATCTATTTTGCCTTTGGTACTTCACACTTTTACTGTTTCTGTTGTAAGATATGTTTAAAATGTTTGATATTAACTAATGTATCAGGCTTGCATTTAAAACTATAAAAAAATTGCAGATTGCACACGTATTAGACAGCAAAGCTGAAATATTATTGCTACATGTATTAAGTTAACATGTGTGACTCTCATACTATACTGTGGTTTCATTAATATTCAAGGGCATCAATTTTCATGGATAAAGTGAAAATCACAATTTCAAGGATACGTAAATTCGTGGCCAATGACCCTATCAATACAAAATGTTAATAAAAATTGCATTTCAATGAACATTTAATTTTGTGGATCAACTAAACAACGAAATCCACGAAAATTGGTATTCAACGAATATTGATGAAACCACAGTATATTGAGTCTTAATAGCTCAGTGGTTAGAGCACTGGCTTGGTGTGCCAGGGGGGCCTGGGTTCGAGTTACATTTGGGTCTCATTGTGGGCACCATTGTCGAAGGGGTAGCTGATACATGTATTATTTCTCAGCTACTTGAATTAAAATAAGACTTCAACTTGACGAATCCACCCGCCAAACTCAACAACCATTTTATGAATGAATGAATGTATGAATGAATAAATGTATGAATGAATGAGTGAGTGAATGAACCAATTAATCAAAGTGTGAATGCTGGAAATTGAAAACATGAAATATTGAAAATAATTAATGCAAGTATGATTGAAATCTATGTTTCTGACATTGTATTCTTTATTCCTAATTATGAATCTACACCAGAGCTATATATATAAATACATAAAACCCTCATTAGAGTCATCAATAAACTTAAAAACATTTTATTTGATGATTTCAGGTGCATTAAAAAACCAGCATCAGCATTTAGTAAGGAATTGTTCGGATGAAGAGCAAGGAAGTGATAATGAAGATAATGCAGTACATGCAGAACCAGACAGCCTTAACACACAGTATGATGATGATATTTTAATGATAAGCCCGCTGTCACCAGAAAAAGACATGGATGAGGAAATGTGCAGTACATGTAGCAGCGAAGGGGATGCAATTACAATGTCTGCTAGAGAAAGCAAGAAATCAGAAGGAAAAGAGTCGGCTACTCTGAATGTTAAAAAAGTGTCTGAAGATAAACAGAAAACCAAACCTAGCCCTTTGAAGAAAAAACTAAGTCTAAACAAACAAAATACATCTAAAGAAGATGATGAGATCGATCTAATTACAGAAATCAGTGGGAATGAAAATGATTTGCAAAATGTGAATGACTCTAGTGATTCTGAAGATCCATTTCATAGCAAGGCATTAGATGTAAGTGACAGGCTGACGGACATTAGAGATGGCAAGTGTCTAATGAATAGGTCACGGAACCCAAGTCCCGAACTGGAGGATTCAGACACAATTGAAAATGAAAATAACAGTGTACTAAAACAGAGAGAGAAAGCCAAAAAAAGCAATGTTGAGGTTGTGAATAAAAAAACAGATGTTAATGTTAAGAAAGGAAATCAGGAGGCAGCTACACAACAGAGGACACAGGTCACAAAAAATGGATACAAAAAAACCCAAGCAGCAGAAAATCAAACATTTTCAACACCAAAGAACAACTCCCACAGAAACAACAAAACCTCAAATGGAGCCCAGAGATTCATCACAGCTGAGCTACACATCACAACTTCCCCATCTTCCATTGATGAAGTTAACACAGAAGACCAGGCTACTAGTAATGGCCAGGGATATAGTTCTGATGATGAAATGGTTCATCACACAAATGTCTCCAAGAACTCGTGTAATACCAGAGACAAGAGTAGTCCACAAGTCCTCCCCCACACACCAGGGATAAGTTCAGAGTCAGAATGGGAAGAAATGGCCAAATTTCCCAGTATGTATGATTATTAATAAAGAGACACACTGATATAATAACAGTTTTAACAGCTAGTATGTACCAGGTATATGCATGTATATATGATGACAAATAGAAAGAATATACAGAAAAACTCCAGACCTGAAACAATATTGAATTATACTTATAATTTTGATGTTGTAAGTAAAATTGTGAAATTGAAATACGATACTTCTACACTTAAGAAGAGCATTTCAACTTATCAAAAAGAGCGTTTGTAGTACATGTACATGTATTTTTTTTTATCAATGGAACAAATATATATAATTTATAATAATTCTAAAATGGCTTTTGATTCTTAGACTTCTTAAATGTTTGGGAAATGGTTCAAGGAAAAACTTTTATGAGTCAAAACAAATTTTCAATTTCAATTATATTTTCTCCTTGTCATTATTCTTCTTTTATGGAAGGTGATTTAAAGATTCTAGTAATCATGTCTCATATTTGATATGATTTAGCCAGTAATCAAATTAAAGATTTGTTTTAATTTAAAAGCATTTGTTAATTAACTTGTGTTTTTATACCAAGCTTGCAAATACATGTAATCAATATATACTAATACTGTTTATGAATAAAATGCAGAATTATTAATGTTGTTTAACCATGTGGGTTTCAGCTTGTGCTTTAGCAATTTGCAGTACAACCAAAGTCTGGCCAACCAAAAAGATCATGATAACCCAAGAGGCCAGGGACAGCTTTGATGTGGAGAATGTTGCTATCTGGACCAGTTCAGAAAGCTTTTCAGATCAACTGACTGATGACCATCTTCCTCATTTCATGAAAATTATTACAGATATGGTCAGGTAAATTGTTAGCAGTGACTTTTGAAAGAAGGTATTATGGATAAATTTCTTTCATTTCCATTGTTCATGTTTTATCTTCTAGATAAAATTAAGATTACTGTATTACTGGGGTAAGTATATTATTCATTTTAATAAAAATTTGCTCTAATTTTGGTTTTAAGGGTCATTAAAATTAAATATGAAAGTAGAATATTTATTTGTACAGGAAATATGCTTATTCTGGCATTTGTTTGATTCACAGGGAGAGAAGGTTTAAGAAGCTTGGGAATTTGTTGACAGATACCAGTTGTCAGCTTAATCAAATGGAATCAATTAAACATCTGCTTAACCTTCCGGAACAACTTGTGAACAAAATCAGGTCCTCATTACTGAGTGATGTAAGGAATGAAAATGTCAATGGAGAAGAGGTCCTCTTCATGGATGCCAAATTGAATACTCTGTTTTTAAAGTTGAACGATACGGTGGACAGAACATGCAAGATACGGAACAGACTTCTCCCAAATGCCAAAGAATTGTTGGGCCACCTGTATGAATGGACAGATGCTACAACTGTGTCGACTACCCCTTTGAGCCAATCAGATTCTGAATTTGAATGGAAAGGAATCTGTGATTGGATGAATCGGGAAGGTTGGAGCCAATGTGATTCATACATTTATCCATCAGATGACATTTTTCTTGCATCCAATGAAAACCTGGGTATAAAAAAATTAATACAGAATCAGTCTGAAAGTGAAGGCCAGGCCCTTAATAGGAAAGTGTATTTTGTCAAAGCGATGAAAGACTTTATGAAAAGTATTACTTTTATGTTTCTTCAAGAACTGATTCGTTCTGCTTGTGCTGACACTAAACACTCTCTTATAATTTGTCCTGCGACTCAAAATGCCAGCAAAGAGTCTCTTGTTCCAGCAGATCTTGGGAAAGAAACCGTTGTTAAAATCATGAGTGCCTTCAAACCATCCATTAAGAGAGGTATATCCATTATTGTCATCAGTCTGAGTAACCAAACTCCAAGGAGGAAGACTGTAGGTACGTGTTTAAGGAGGCTGGATGGTCAACAAATTTACCATCAACTCTGCCTTAAACTTTTAAACATGATATTTTTGGTCATAAACTATCATTTAAGGAGGCTGATTTAGGTTTTCTTTTTTGCAGAAAAACTACAATAATAAAACTCTTCATTTTTTAACCATATGTCATTTAAGGTACTTCACTACACCGAGACTTATACTTTTTAAGACACTACGTCACAAGATGGCGATTTAAATGTTTTGTTAAACTGTTTGTATCAATCGATACAGATGTATATCGTCATAGCTCAGTGGTTAAAGTATCAGGCATGTGAACCGCATGTCATGAGTTCGAATCCACCTGGGGCTTTTGTTTATGTTTACTGAATGAAATTTTTGAAAATATCATTTTTTAACTAAAATTGCACATTTTTTCGCCTATTTGACATATATACTTCTTATCCATCATGCTTTCTATCATAATCAAGTAATTTTCTGCAGATTTGAGAAACTTTTTCAAGGTGTAGTGAGGCACCTTAAACCAATTCTAGCTACTTGCAAAGTTTCAAGAAAATCGACCGTCTTGTTCTTTTTAGAGACCATCTCAAAATAGAGGTACATTTACTAGAGGAATATATAGGAAACTGTCCTTTTCTGCACTTCGAAGCAGATTAAAAAAATACTACAATAGCTTTTTTGAGTTACTCAGGTGACCTATTGCAATTGGTCTTCGTCTGTTGTCGTGCGTCTGTGCGTTAACAATTTTACATTTTTAACTTCTTCTTGAAAACTACCAGGCCAATCATTACCATTTTTGGTGTGAAGCATCTCTATGGTAAGAAGAATGTAAATTGTGAAATTCATGGCTCTACCACCCCTGGGGTGCCACGGGCGGGGCCAAATATGCAAAAAAAGCCAAATTTAAAAAAAAACTTCTTCTCTACTCCCACGCATGTGAGGAAAAAACTGTTTGCATGGTTATGATGTCCATGAAGCCCTCTACCAAAATTGTGAAATTTATGGCCCCTGGGTCAGGGGTTCAGGCTCTAGGATGGGGCCAATCTGGCCATATAGTAAAAATGTATTAAATCTTAGAAAATCTTCTTCTCTTCTACCATACATATTTTTTAAATACTAAATGCATGATAATGATGTCCTTGAAGCCCTCTACCTAAATTGGGAAATTCATGACCCCTGGGTCAGGGGTTCAGGCTCTAGGGTGGGGCCAATATGGCCAAATAGTAAAAATGTATTAAATCTTAGAAAATCTTCTTCTCTACTATCATATATATTAGTTAAAAACTAAATGCATGATAATGATGTCCTTGAAGCCCTCAACATAAAATGTGAAATTCATTACCCCTTGGTCAGGGGTTCAGGCTCTAGGGTGGGGTCAATATGGCCATATAGTACAAATGTATTAAATTTTAGAAAATCTTCTTCTCTACTCCCATATATATTTTGTTAAAAACTAAATGCATGATTATGATGTACATGAGGCCCTCTACCAAAATTGTGAAATTCATGACCCCTTTGTTAGGTGTTCAGGCTCTAGGATGGAGCCAATGTGGCCATATAGTAAAAATGTTTTAAATCTTAAAAAATCTTCTTCTCTACTTCCACACATGTGGGCAAAAAACTGAATACATGGTTATGATATCCACAATCTCCTTTACCTAGATTGTGAAATTCATGGCCCCTGGGTCAGGGGTTCAGGACATGAAGGGGGGGGGGGGCAATATGGCAATATAGTGTTAATGCATATACTGTTTAAAAATCTTCTTCTCTATTCTCACACATCTGTATAAAAAAAGCGACTAATAATTATGTTTACCAGGAAGTCCTCTACTGAAATTTTAATTTTCATGTCCCCTCAAGGATGGGTTTTGACTCTAGGTTAGGGCCAAAATGTATGTATAAATGTTAATGCATATAACGTTAAAAAATTATCTTCTTTACTCCCACACACCTGAAAGGAAAACTGAATTCATGATTTTGTAGACCATATCTTTTAGTATTTCACCAAAATTATAGGTTTCACAGTTCTTTTTGAAATGTGGTAGTCATTACAAATTTATAATTTTTCTACTCCAGTATGAAACCTACCGGTAATTAATTAGATGCATATATGAGACTCCATGACAAGTTTTTGTATGAGATATACGCAACTCAGGTGACCGTTAAGGCCAATTGGCCTCTTGTTTCTCAAATTTTTATATATGATTGGTAATTTCATTTTCTACCTTATATGTAAAAAATACTAAATTCTACTGTCTTGTTTTTGGTGGGGGCCACTTCAAAATATTAAAATGCACCAAATTTTGCTATATATTTGGAGCATTACAAATGAAGATTGGTAAAATGGATTTATTAAAAAAAATAAGAAAAATTTCCTCGAGGAAAGCATAATTCTGTGTATAAAATTTCAATGGTCTACAATATTTTCTTTTTAGCTCACCTGAGCTGAAAGTTCAAGTGAGTTTTTCTGATCACATTTTGTCTGTCTTCCGTCTGTCCGTAAACTTTTCACATTTTGAACATCTTCTCAAGAACTACTGGGCCAATTTCAACCAACTTGACACAAATCATCCTTATGCAAAGAGGATTCAAAGTTGTGAAAATTAAGGACCACACTCTTTTTCAAGGGGAGATAATTAGAAATTAATGAAAAATTTTGAGAAATTTTCAAAAATCTTCTTCTCAAGAACCATTAAGCCAGGAAAGCTCAAACTTGTGTGGAAGCATCCTTAGGTAGTGTAGATTCAAAGTTGTGAAAATCATGACCCCCAGGGGTAGGGTGGGGCACAATTGGGGGTCAAAGTTTAACATAGGTATATATATATAGAGTAAATCTTTAAAAATCTTCTTCTCAAAAACTAATCAGCCAGGAAAGCTGAAACTTGTGTTGAAACATCCTCCGTTAGTGTAGATTCAAAGTTGTGAAAATCATGACCCCCGGGGGTAGGGTGGGGCCACCGTTTGGGGTCAAAGTTTAACATTGGAATATATAGAGTAAATCTTTAAAAATCTTCTTCTCAAAAACTAATCAGCCAGGAAAGCTCAAACTTGTGTGGAAATATCCTCAAGTAGTGTAGATTCAAAGTTGTGAAAATAATGACATCACCGGGAGAAGGGTTGGGCCACAATGGGAGGGGGTCAAAGTTTTACATAGGAATATGTAGAGTAAATCTTTTAAAATCTTCTTCTCGGAAACTAATCAGCCAGATGATTCTTTATAATTGTTAAGACTTTGGCCGCAGGACAATTCTTCGGCGTCACAAGAAGGTTCAGAGTTTGATGTAGGTTTATATCCCATATATAAACAATTGTTAAGGATCTTTTTAAGAACTGCAATACTCAACATGTGATATGACTATAAAATCATCCTGTTAGAAAAGGGACTAATGATTATAAACATAAGAATATCCAGGGGGAAAATGGATTTTATTTTTACAGGATCTGCATGTATTATTGTACAATGTCCAGAAAGTTTGTATTATGACTCCATTAAGCTGATTTTATCATACCTATTGTTCCTCAGCTGAGCGATGTGGCCCATGGGCCTCTTGTTCTTTTATGGTATTTCTTATAACGTACTCCTACAAAGCTTGATTTTATCAATACGTCATAACAGCGCAATGGCAATGTTCTCCTTCCGCACAACGGAAATATTTTTATCTGTATTTTGTTTATTGTGTTCAATTTTATAAATGACATCTTAAAAATTTCATAAAAATATCAATCCACTGTATTATACTAGAATGTGCAAAAACATGCGCAATGAAAACTAGAGTCGGCCTCCTTAATAAAAGAAAAAATCCAAGTACTTCAGCTTCAAAATTTGAACATTTTTCTATATCTTTATTTAGAGCTATTCATCTAAAGGAGGTAGACATACATTAGACTAAAATGTCCATGGCTATAATCAAACCCTTTTTATTATGGCTCTCACTGTTGATACATGTATTTAACAATTATATTAGTTAAAGTCACTGGATCATAATGTCAGTCCAAGGTTAATTTAAATTCAGATAGAAAATTATCAAGAAGGTTTCAGCAGTAATGAAACAAGTCAATGTGGCTATAATCGTGTCTGCATATACTGTGGTTTCATTATTATCTTTAGGCAAAGCATAGTTTCAAGAAACTGCACTTAAATTCAGTTTACATTTTGATACCATGAATCAGCCCAACAAGGACTGTGCATGCACGAAAATTATCATTCAACAAAATACTGATGAAACCACAGTATTTTCAAAGCAACAATTTTTTCTGACTGTGACCCATAAAAGTAAAATGCTGCATTAGCACTTGTAGTATAAATAAGCAAGACGGAAACGTCTTTCACCTAGATATTTACAGTTTTTTGTTTTTTTTTGAAGGTCAGACATCAGCAACATCTTGTGAGGATGAGATTACTGTCTGTCCAGTGGTAGAACCGGTGAGGAGTGATCGAAAACGGAGAGCAGTAGCTACAAAATCCACCACACCACAACAGAAACGCCAAAAATAGCTCCAAATTTGTTATTTAAACTATTTAAGTGAATTAATATTTGACGCATGATTTTCTTGAGAAATTTCAACGACTCCCTTTTCATTCAGTATGAATTTTTTGGAAGCATTTCAAATGACCATGCATTTGTTGTAAGCATAGGAGTGAAAGTACCGTAATTCTGACATCATGTTTAAGGCAGTACTGTTTGGTTTTAGATGTATTATGTAGATTAATTCATAGTTTACTTCAAACATGATACATGTATTGGAATATGGAGTTAACCAATTTATCAAATTGTATTCAGTATCATACCACATTGTATGATACATGTCTTCATACTGTAGGTAGTACATAACTCAGGGATGTAAATCTACATGCCTATTTATATTTTTACGATTTATTCAGTGTGTGTGTGTTACCCACTATGACTTTTTTTTTTACATGTTATATTAATAAACTACAGTGTAAAACAGTGCAGTCATACTAAAAAGTTGCAAACTAAAATACCACCGGGTATCATGATCCTATGACTAACAAACAGTAGCTGTTGAAAATCTCATGCATCAAGTCACAGTTCACCAATTTGTTGACAATCATGAGAAAATCATGACAATTTTTTTCAAATTTAAAAACTTGTGTGCACAATTTGTTACGGATGTGGAGACTAAGGACAAATGACAATTTTTATATTTTTTGTAAATTGACATAGACTTGTAATTCATACTTTGTATTTCAATCTCTATGAACTTTAGACCAGTGTATATTTTATTAATCATGTTGGCATTTAATGAAGGACTCAGAATGTGTTCATGTAGGTGTTCATGTATTTTATGCAATATTCAATCTACAGCCAAATGATTCTTGGTACATGTATATTATATCAGGTTGTCAAAAGTCAGTGTACGTATTTTTCTTTTTAATTCAAATTTATATTTAATAAAAAATCAATCTACAGCGAAAAGATTCTTGTTATATCAGATTGTCAAAGTCATTATTTTTTTTACTAGTATTTTGCATTTGATAACTTATTATATAAAGTAATAATCCTTTATGACTAAGTTTGAATTGGGCATGGTCATGATGTGAACTACAAGTTTTGATGCCCAAAATTTGAATGTTAATTAAGTTGAAATTTTATACAGCTTTGTCCTTTTGATTTAATGTTTAGCAGAATGATGCTTTTTAGAAAAATTGTTTGATTTTCTTAATTTTTATGCCCCCCTTCGAAGAGGGGAGGGCATATTGCTTTGCTGCTGTCTGTCGGTCGGTCGGTCGGTCGGTCCACCAACAGTTTCCGTTCATTTTCTTCACAGAGGATGAACATATTGAAATGAAATTTGGTATACAGATTATCATGATAATATCTAGGTCAAGTTCGATATTGGGTACGATCGAGCAATTTTCGACAGAGTCATGGCCCTTGGACGTAGAAAAATTCTAGTTTCTTTGCAGTTTTTGCTCATTTTCTTCACAGAGGATGAACATTTTGAAATGAAATTTGGTATACAGGTTTATCATGATAATATCTAGGTCAAGTTTGATTTTGGGTATGATAGAGCAATTTTCGACAGAGTTATGGCCCTTGGACTTATTTGAAGTTTACGTTCATTTTCTTTGTGGATGTTTCCAAGGGATGGGGGGCATAAGTGTTTCACAAACATCTCTTGTTTTATTTATCTGTTGTCAAGTTGAAGGAGGGAGTTATTTGATATTAAGTTAATTTGCAACAAGCATTGCAAGCTTTATTTACACCCAAAATGTTTGTTTTGAATTTGCATTTGCATGTGTATTTTAACATGTATAAAGATACCAATTTGTCAGAAAAGAGTTCTGTGTTTTATAATGAAAAAAAAAACCCAGTTGGTTAACTTATAAAAATATGTTTGTTTAAGATAATTAGAAATTATTCTATTTATTTTGTTGTTAAATTCTGTTAAAAGATAGGACTACCATTTATGCCACATGTGCATGAAGTTCCAGAAGGCTTGATGGGCCTCACGACTTTGAACCTTTCTGAAGTTGCTATTCGTTGCCTGGAAAACGTATATTGTTCTATTGTAGCTCATGAAACATGAACATTTTCATGGCTAGGAGTTCCTATATAGATATTTACAAGTAGTTGAAGCCCCGTTTATCTTTTTGGCATAGAATTTTGTTACTTCTTTGTTAAGGATATTTCAGTGCATGGGACACACTGCTGAACAATTCGACTACAAATTTATTAAACAATATTTACATTTTCAGCTGCCATTGTCTGTGATAACATTACGATTCAATTTTGAACCCTAAAACCCGATAACTTCATACATGTAAAACATGAGCGACACAAAATGGGCATGTATTACAGCATAACCGAGACAGTATTGGCTGCGCCGCGTAGTGCTTCATGAAAAAATAGTGGTTCTAAAAATGTTGTTTTAAAGTATAGAAATTGGAAACAATATAATTATAAGTAATAACGAATCATTCTTTGAATATTATGAGGTGATAATTCCGGTTGGAGCGTGGTCAAATCTATCATAAAGCCCTTACTCTGTGTTTTAAAGAATCCTATTCTTTTTGGGCAACCATCATATTTGAGACACTTTTTAAGCTGTTGGACCGCATTCATTTAGCTTTAAAATCTGCTCCAACATGTGTTTAACTCATCAACTTTAAACCAAGTAGCTATGAATAATAATTTCATAGCATTCATTGATGCCTTTTTAGCTCACCTGAGCCAAAGGCTCAAGTGAGCTTTTCTGATCACTATTTGTCCGTTGTCTGTTGTCGTCGTCGTTGTAAACTTTTCACGTTTTCATCTTCTTCTCAAGAACCACTGGGCAGATTTCAACCAAATTTGGCACAAAGCACCACTAGGTAAAGGGGATTCAAGTTTGTACAAATGAAGGGCCACGCCCTCTTTAAAGGGGAGATAATTGAGAATTATTGAAAATTTCTTGGTATTTTTCAAAAATCTTCTTCTAAAAAACTATTAGACCTGAAAAGCTCAAATTAAAGTGGAAGCATCCTCAGGTAGTGTACATTCAAGTTTGTTCAAATCATGATCCCCGGGCGTAGGGATGGGCCACAAGAGGGGGATCAAGTTTTACAAAGGAATATATAGAGACAATCTTTAAAAATCTTCTTCTCAAAAACTATCAGGCCAGAAAAGCTCAAATTAAAGTGGAAGCATCCTCGAGTAGTGTAGATTCAAGTTTGTTCAAATCATGGTCCCCGGGGGTAGGGTGGGGCCACAATTGGGGGATCAAGTTTTACATAGGAATATATAGAGAAAATCTTTAAAAATCTTCTTCTCAAAAACTATAAGGCCAGGAAAGCTCAAATTGAAATGGAAGCATCCTCAGGTAGTGTAGATTCAATTTTGTCCAAATCATGGCCCCCGGGGGTAGGGTGGGGCCACAATTGGGGGATCAAATTTTACATAGGAATATATAGAGAAAATCTTTAAAAATCTTCTTCTCAAAAACTATCAGGCCAGAAAAGCTCAAATTAAAGTGGAAGCATCCTCAGGTAGTGTAGATTCAAGTTTGTTCAAATCATGGTCCCTGGTGGTATGGTGGGGGCACAATGGGGGAATGGATTTTTACATAGGAATATATAGAGACAATCTTTAAAAATCTTCTTCTCAAAAACTATAAGCCAGAAAAGCTCAAATTAAGATAAAAGCATCCTCAGGTAGTGTACATTCAATTTTGTTCAAATCATGGTCCCCGGGGGTAGGATGGGGCCACTATAGTGGGATCAAGTTTTACATAGGAATATATAGAGAAAATCTTTAAAAATCTTCTTCTAAAGAACTATTAGGCCAGAAAAGCTCAAATTAAAATGGAAGCATCCTCAGGTAGTGTAAATTCAAGTTTGTTCAAATCATGGTCCCTGGTGGTATGGTGGGGCCACAATGGGGGAATGGATTTTTACATAGGAATATATAGAGAAAATCTTTAAAAATCTTCTTCTCAAAAACTATAAGGCCAGAAAAGCTCAAATTAAAGTGGAAGCATCCTCAGGTAGTGTAGATTCAAGTTTGTTCAAATCATAGTCCCTGGTGGTATGGTGGGGCCACAATGGGGGAATGGATTTTTACATAGGAATATATAGAGAAAATCTTTAAAAATCTTCTTCTCTAAAATTATTAGGCCAGAAAAGCTCAAATTAAAATGGAAGCATCCTCAGGTAGTGTAGATTCAAGTTTGTCCAAATCATGGTCCCCGGGGGTAGGTTGGGGCCACAATAGGGGGATCAAGTTCTACATAGGAATATATAGAGAAAATCTTTAAAATCTTTTTCTTTAAACTATTTGGCCAAGAAAGCTCAAATTGGCATGTAACCATCCTCAGATAATGTAGATTCAATTTTGTTCAAATTATGGTCCCTAGGAGTAGGGCGGGGCCACAATGGGGGATAAATTTTTATATATAGAGAAAATCTTTAAAAATCTTCTGGGAAAGGTTTCGGTCCAAAACTAAGTACTTAGTGTGAAAGCACAGGTTATGCAGATTTAAGTTTGATTAAACCATGATTCCCTAGAGAAAAGTGGGCCATGAAATGGGGGGGGGGTATATAGGAATAGAGAAAAATCTTCTTACAGGTACAACAACAAAAGGGGCTTGGTATTTACAAAAAAAAGAGGTGGTTAAGAATTGGCAGATTTTCAATTTTATTTTAGTAAGATCTACTGTACTTAGTTGTCAAGATATTTTGATATAATGCTAATTTGATCAGAATTAAGGCAATTGTTGCTCAGGTGAGCGATGTGGCCCCTGGGCCTCTTGTACTGTTGGTGTTGACTTTGTATTGTCGATTTCTTGATCTATTGAGACTTCAGCTTCCTTGAGAGAAGTAGATTACTGTGACACACTTTTGTGTAAAGATATAATGAGGTTGTAAGATGCTCAACTAACAAAGTTGTAAGAAACCCAGCTAAGAAATTTTGATGACCATAGGCCTTCGAATATCAAATATTTAACTTACTACCAAAGATATAGCGAAGTGACGTTGATATAATGATTTGATATATGAGGATGATTGCATAGTAATATCACGAAATATAGCACGTATTCTTGAGAAGAAGTCTAGACATGTTTCCCTTTATATTTCCATATTTATTTTTTAACTCCGTCTGGGGTCCCAGTATTGGTCCAATGGAAAACTATTTGATACTGTAAAAATAAAAAATTGGACCAAGCAGCTTTAAAAATGAAATTGTAACATTGCAGTACATGTACTAACAAAACAGATTTAAACATCCCCCATGCATTTCTTCGAAAGTTTAACCTTCATGTTTTCCCTCTTGGGGCCCAGGTATTGGTTGGTGGTAACTGGGACAAAACCAAACGGTTCCCTTTTCTAACCATTCCCATGATGCATTATGGTTTGTTTTTCGTTTTCCCAAAAATAAATTATTTTATTTACTTTGAATATTTCTAACTTTGAAAGGAGATCCATTCTGGTGGTGTATTTTTCTACAATGCTAGTAGCTAACTTCATAAAAGGCATTTTTATGATTATTTTAATAACTTTAAAAAAATTTAATATAAATAAATTTGATCATTTAATAACATCAAATGAAAGAGCCCCACCCACGGTTACCCCGGGGTTATGTGTAACGCAGCAGTAAATCACCATCTGGGCTAAGTTCTAAAGGGAACGAACTTTCTTCAATTTTATGTCAAACAACACAACCATTCTTGATGTGTTTAGGGTATATTTTTTATGCTTTGATCTACTATTACTCACTATTATGTTATTTTGGATATCACTGAATTCACTTCTTGCTAACTATTCAGCTTTTTTTTCGGCTGATACGCCAGAAAACCCGGACAAAACAGAGATCTCCATTTTACTTGTTGTCCATAGTTGTCTTTATTTCTTCTTTCACTATATAAGCCTCTAAGGTGAACTGTATTTTTCTTTGATCTTTAATTCTTTACTACCATACTTCTCTAACAAGTGTTAATACAGTGTATGTCTGCAAAAACCAGTTCATTATAGAACGGATACACGATTCTCAAAGTACAGTAGCTCGATTTTGTATCCATTTGGTAAAGATGGGGCACTATGAAAAGCCCAACATCAATTTTATGACGTCCTTTCTTTTTGAAGTTGATTTTTCCGTACATAACAAATGATATTATATATAAATAGTGCCTGTTTGGGAGGGTAACTGTTGAAATTGACACCCCGAGAAACCATCGTCAATTTCAACAGTTACCCTCCTAAACAGATACTACTTAATTTATTATACTGAATGTCTTAATTTTAAAGAAAATTTTACTGCTTTTATACAGAAATAAAGTGAATTCTACGGCGAACCGTACGCGCATAATTTACGCGCATGTAACAATTCGTTGTGTTACCCTTTGCCAAGTGTGTTCTAACGCTGAGGGTAATAGGACGGATTACCAACTGCGTCTAAACCAATCAGATTTCAATATTTAACATGAAAGTATAATAAAAAGTTTTAGCCACTTGAGATTAGATTGATATTATGTTGTGAGTTCAGAGTTCTTCTTCCTTACGAATTATTTCGTTCAAACTCATAAACATGTCGACATATGTTAATGAAATTATTAACCACCTGTCATTTCATATAATTGAAGTAAGTAATCAATTATCCCAAAATAAACACACGAGTCGTTGAGAGACGGAAAATTTTGTTCTGATTATCAAGTGTCGTTTTCCAATTCGTTTCATTTCATATTTTATATATAAGTATAACAACAAAGAAAATAACGAACAAGAGATTTGTACATACGTAAAGCGAAATTTGTTTTAAAATTGTAATTTCTGTATATCAAATTCAAAAGCATTGGCAGTCAAAATTGCAGGGCATATATTAAAATTATATTAAAAGTACTAGTATCTATAAAGGGGGGTAAACATAAAAGTCCTATAGAAGGGTAAAGTGTAACGTCTTAATCTTTCAAAACAATGCACGTCAATAAAAAAAAATTCTCATCCGTATACTATATGTTTGTACCGTATCTGATTTAAATAGGGAGCGCCAATGGAGCAGGGGTATTGGCGACTTGTGCATCATCCCTGGTACTGGTACTCTTGCTATTCTTAACTATAGTCATCTGAAAATCAATTTACAGAAACGAGAAAAAGGAAGAATTTTTAAAGAAGGTTTATATATGTGTACTATATAATCTCTGGTAGAGGAACACGGCGGCATATGTACATACAATTATAATATGATTGTAACAGAAAAGGTAGAGCAGCTTGCCAGCACCCGGAATGTGACAACAGATCAAAACCAGCTAGACGCCATGTATATTATGCTTCTTTTTGTTTTTGTTATTTTAATGATAAACTGGTAGATAGGAAAACATACCAAGTTCTTAAGGTGTTAAGAGACAGGCGGTGTGAAGTGAATATCGCCATTTATACCCATGCCCCCCCCCCCCCCCCCCAATCTGTAGATTAAATAGCATTTGGCTAAAATTAATTATATAGCTTGTTAATTAACAATGCGCGACAACGATCGCGGGTTGGTAAACAATAGGTCGTCTAAGTATCTATAAATACTACATTTTAAAGCTGAAAATACTTAGTATATTGCAATATTGCATAGGCGTCGGAACCGGGGGGGGGGGGGGGGGCAATTTCATTGTTTGGGAAAACATTTTTTTTTTTGATAGGTAAGAATTTTTTTTGGAACTACAGGTATACTAAATTGGGATTTTCTTGATTTTGGGAATTAAGTTTTGTTAAGATTTCTGAGGATAAGTCTAGCCCCCTCCCTTTCAATTTGCTTCCGACGCCACTGTTTTGTACACATTGTAATAAATTGTACGTATTAAATTGTTATTCTTGAATTTGCAAAAACTTAACTGAAAAAAATGTAACTGTAATCGTTAATTATTTTGCATGTCTGAACCAAACTGGGGCATGTAAAGTCCAAGTAAATCTAGCCTTAGTAAAAATGAAAACGTTAATCAGCGTAAGGCTTCTTAGCAATGCTTTCCTACAAGCTTTTGATGACCAAATCTTATAAAATAGTACTAGAGCACACACAGCTTTTTAAATTCCAAACTTAAGGAATCAATTTCGCTTAATTTGGTAAAATTTTGTGTAAAATAACTTATGTTCTCCGAATTTTATAAGAGCGGTATTTATTTTAAGTTCCGTTTCTTATTCTATTTGATCATCAACAACTTAATTTATTTCTTGCATCTTTATTTCAATTAATGAAATTTTCCGAGAGCTGATTTGAACACATTTAGGAAAGATTAATTGATTCCGAGCAAGTTTTATGATAGATGTACATATGTATGAAGAAAGCACTATGTTAAACAAAATCCCGAAATTTGTTACAAATTGCGTGCACTATTTCCAGGAGATAACCAAAGGGAAGAAAATCCACTCGAACAAACTCCATTAGGAATACTAGTATTTTTCACCGTTTCCTCAATTGCAGTTACCTTCTCCCCGAAATGCCGTTCATATTTTCTACAATTAAATGGCGGTTCTTGTAATAAGTCTGTGTACATTACAGAGTTTGAAAAACATTCGTCATTTTGGTGTTCTTTGGTATCAATGGTTAGTTCCAGTGTTTCTAATTCAGTTTCACTACAGTCACACAAAATGTCTACTACATCCTTTACATAGTCAAAGTTCTGGGTTTCAATGTCGAGATCGGACTCTTCACAACAGTAACTATCTGCAAATGAAAAAAAAAAATCAAGAGTTTTTAAAGTCTCATCTAGTGTCAGGTATAGTTTTAATATAAAACACCTGTAAATAACAGTTACCATGTAGGTTTCTCAAATATTCATGAAAATCAAATTGTGAAAACAATAATCTAAAAATTGAAATAGGGATTGACATGATTATATTTACCAATAAGGTGAAACAGATCTTGGTCCAGTACTTTTTGAGGGGTCTGTAGCGATCTGTTTTGTAGGCATGAACAGCCGGGCCCACCGTGTATCATCAGCATCGGTTCTCCAGATGACTCCGCCATTAGCGGGGAAGGCAGCACATACTCAATATTCGTGTTGACATGAAGAGTTTCAAATAATTCAGGTCTTCGAAAGTAATCCATTCTCTATTTTATATATTTTTCTTCACTTGTCAGTCAAGTCGCATCTCTCTGATAAAAAATGTCCTATATGCAAAGCCCTCTTCTTTAAGTATAGGATTTTTTATTAACAGTTTTATGGTTGATCGGATTAAAGACGGTCTAAGTATAAACAATTTCTTAAACCATATTTTTGTCTGGAGGGAGAATGCCTTAACTAATAAATAAAAGAACAAGCACTGTAATTTTTAAGTACAATTTAAATAGCGTGAAACGATTAGCTGAAGTGCCGTAATAATGCCCCTCGGACATATAATCTAAGCTTGATGAGACTCCGGAAGCGGTATTATAAGCATTATTTATTAAATGAACACAACCACCTGATTCCTTTGATTAGATTAACATATCAGATTACAACAATAAAGCATAACTTTATCAAAGTACTTTGCAATTATCCTGATTTCCTTTTCATTAATTTCTGTAAATTGTAATTCAATGACACTTTCGGAAAACCAGTCCCAGATCAGTCATAACACGAGCAACAAACACTTCCACAATAGACTTTTAATTTTAAATTTTGGCAGAAACAATATACCCGAAAAGAAAATCGAAGCCTGATTATATAGCTAATTTACAGCTATTGAGAGAGAATATCATGTTGCACAATTTTTAAGCTTTTATGTCACACAACACATATACCATGGATACAGTAAATATATCAATAATATTGACTTACACACACATACCAAATATACCACAATCTTGGTAGTTAATGAGAACAATACATCAATGTTTAAAAAATACAGTTAAATTTTGACAATTGTTTGTTTCAAAGATATCAATGTATTCCTATACAGGGGTGTGCAATTACCATCGCCCGACGCCCGGGGCTACCGATTTTAGAGGTCGGGCTAGCAAAAACATTAACTGTGGTAGCCCGTCGGGCTAGTAAATCATAACCAGAGTTGGCAAAATATGCCGGTAAATTTGCAGTGTCCTAGTAGGAAAAGTGTATCGTCATTGTTATCACAGAGGCATGATATCTGCTCCTTTTAAGTCATGATAGCCTAAAAATTTCTTAAGCATTTTTTTCTCGTGCTACATTCTTCTGAGAAAAACACTCTGCTGTAAGTTTCACACTTTGAAGTTTTACCGACAGTGTTGACCAGTGGCTAGACGAGATAGTCACGCCTCGCTGCACATGGCTTCCGTAGTTACCTGTGCAGCTGTTTCAAGTGACATCAGTGTAAAATGATTCCTTTTTCTTTAATATGTATTCATTGGCTTTTTTTAATATAATATTTTTTACAGAGAGAGAGAGAGAGAGAGAGAGAGAGAGAGATACATTACAGAGATATTATAAATTTCTGCACTAACTATTCTCATGAACACATTTTAAAGTGACCTGCTTGGTGAATTAAAAAAAAATTCATATTTTGCATTTTATTATTTGTGCATTTTCCATTATTTTAAATTAAAATTTACCATTACTTAATTAATTGCATAGGTGTATTTTGTAAATGGAAATTAAACAGGATAAAATGCATGCACACATAGATAGTTGCAGTGATTTTATAGAGTCTGTTCACATTCACAATGTTATGTTTGGGTTTTATTATATAAACGGTACCCAAACCAATTTTGTAACTAAAATGTGAGAGATCAATGAAGTTGAATATTTTTGAACTAGTCTACCACAGAAAACATGCAAGTAATAAATATTTCGTATACTAATAATTATATACTAGTATCATACAGGGTTTTTTATAAAATGAAATGTCGACATGTCCGAAATAGTCTGGCTAGTAACTTTGAATCTTGGGCTAGTAACTTTGGTACTCCCACTAGCCCCTGGGCTAGTGGCCAAATTTTGTAATTGCACACCCCTGGCCTATAGATAGAATCGTGGTACAACATTCTACACAATATCAAGATAAATCGACGACCTTTGATGTCCTTACCAGAGTTCACCAACAGTCATCGTACTTTCTACTATTCTCACGCAACAAGACGCTAAAAAATAAAAGCTTTACTGAGCATGCCCATAAAAAGTGAATGAATCTCCAAAGACTGCTTCAATACTTCTTGCCACCTTACAGTACATTATAAATACTTTGAAGGGATAATTTACACGAATGTGAATAGATAAAATCTACTGCTATAGTAAGGCCATACATGGAAACTGTTACCGGTATACAGTGAAGTAGAAATGACAGAAGATGGGGGGTTGAGTTTACACAGAAGTGTTTCAGTACATGCTATACAAACGGGGATGATGATCAGCTCAGAAATTTGTCATTAAAAAACAAAAACAAACGAGGGAGGAATATAATCCACGACGCTTTAAGCTAATTGTTCATAAAGGTTAAATGGTGGATAATATATTTATATCAAGTCCACAAATAAAATACGGATCAAACTCCGCTGAATTCGTACCTTTTTATATCATTAAGATGCTCTTTAATAAACCCATGCCATCACATTGCACTTGGTTGTAAATTCTTATAATAGATAAATTAATTTCTTGAATTTCTCACAATTATAGACCAGCTAAACGAACAAAAAGAACATTGCTTTAAATAACAACAACAACAACCATATATAAATATTTGATCAACCTTCGTTAAAACAGTCTTGATTTAAAAGTTTAAAAAGAAAGCGCAAATACAACGCTATTGTATAAATCTATCAAATTCAAGACCAGTTCTTAAAAGTCAAATGTCCTGCATTTGAATTTTGATTGAAAAAAACTAAATACATTTTGTTAGATTTTGCGCAAGAAATACTCAAAATTTGCAGTTAAAATGAAAAATAAAAGACCTGCAATCTTAATATGGTTCGAACAAGTGAACTAACAGACCATCGATATCTTTACATAAAAGTCCACTGTTAGCTCTTAACATATACGTATACAATGAATTCAAGCTCCTATGAGTATGTTCTATTCAACTTAAACAAACCTAAACACCCGATCTGTCATTTTGATTTTGCTTCAAGACAGAACAATATTTTACAGCATTCGTAGCGCAAATATACAAAATCAAATATACATCAAATACACACAATAGGATATCGTATTTTCTTTCTCATCATAACGTATTTCCATGTGACCCATCAAAAAATGACAGATTTGACAAATAAAATGTTTGGGTTTTTTTCCGTTATATGCAATACATCAAGTAAGGCGACGCATTTTCTATACAATGTCTATAGAATCGCACAGCCGCCCTTTTCCTTAAATGGGTTGTCTCCGGGTCTCGGAAATCCTCGGATTAGTACGTCATCCTCTGCATTCTGTTCGCAATATTTCTTGATGTCTCGGACACATTCGGAAACCCTCACCCGGGGTATAGCTGCCTCCAGGCGGAGCTGCTCGGCTACTTTCCGCTGCTGCTGAAGGCCTTCCTGGAACTTGTTCATCTTTACACTTCCTTACGTTCTGTAAGACAATTTATAGTTTTAAAAAATGAATATCTTTTCATTAGGAAACTTTGTAACATCATATCTTTTAAATTTCTTTACAATGCAAATTAACCCATCCTCTAAAATGTATATATGTATACATGCAACTGCTATAAATATTAAGAAAAAACAAACAACACAACAGCCACCAAATTTCGTACTTATTATTCAAATAGTTCGAATATTTGCGTTTCGATAAAGAGCGCGTCTTTACGTCCGACTAAAGTTAAGCCAAAAATTTACGTCCACTCTTAGTTAGGCGTAAGTTCGGACGTAAACATAAGTAGGCATAAATAAATGAAACGACGATTGTATTTTATTACTAATGCTTTAAGTTACATGTATTGTCACATCCAGATACTGAGAATAAACGATTTATACTTTTAATTCTGGAATTTGATTGCCACGGGAGTTTCTCCGGAATTCATGTGCACATGGGGGTTTCTCCCGAATAAATGAGAGAGAGAGAGAAAGAGAGAGAAAGAGAGAGAAAAAAAATAATCAATATAAAAATCAGGGTGCCCTTTTTTTAATTAGCGACATATCTTTCACAAAGCATGTTACATGTAATCAAAGGCCTTCATAATAGATTTATATGTGTTGCATTTTATAAACTTACTTTATATTTTTTCTAAACCATTTTTTTCTTTCTACAACATTTACAATAAACAAGTTTACATCACATTTAGTCATTTAGTAATTACTTTACTTTTTAAAAAATATTTCATTAAAATTGCTTCCCGAGTAAATAGCTAACATTTTTTTCGTCATTTATATATGAACAGCATATTTTAAACCTGTAGATGCATTAATATTGAATGCAAATGATACTGAAAATTGTTGGCGATTAAACTCACTGATACCAATGCACAATCATAAAATTAATTTGTGATTCTCTTTTTTAAGTAAAGATATGTTATTGGTACAGGGTTTTTAACTACAAGAATGATAACACATTAGAGTTTAGACAAGTCTGCAATTCAAACTGATTTGATAAATACAAATTATAATTTCTAAATACTGGATACAGAAGGTGTTACTTATTATACATGTATATTGCGCTAAAATACAAAACATCGCGAAATGATTGAAAACAAAAATGCATTGATTTTGTTTTATAACCCCTAAAATTCATTTCAATTGAAATGCGCAATGACAAAGAGCGACAAAGGTCAGAAAATTGGATTTAAATATACAATTTACAATATGACAACTTGTAAATTTACACCGATCCAGTAAATTCTAAATTTTCTATTATACGGATAATTCATTTAAGATTTCCATGTGTTTTTGACAATAAATAATACTCCTTGTGCTGGTATTCCAGAAAATCTTATACACTTTACCATTTTTTGGTTTCCGTTTAATGTTTTATCTATTTGTATAATTGAATTTTGATATTATGTGCTTTTTGTTCGGTAAATTGTGGAAGGAAAAGGAATATTATTAACCTTTGTACATACTGAAACAAGAATTTATCAAATCTTAAAAATATTTTAAAGTAAAAATTATAACAATTGCTAGTTCCTCTAAAATTGATCATATTTTCACATGCTACATACACCTTGTACGCATGTGCAGTGCTGCGCTGTCAAGGACTTATGCCAAAGCTATTGTCTAAAGTTTACGCCTCTAGTTACGCCGCTTTATGAAATGAAAATACGCCCGACTAAGTTTCGGTGCAAGTCCTCTGACTAGTCTAAAGTAAGGCCCAAAATTTAGCCCTCTTTATGAAACGAGCCACAGGGTCGTACATATACTTCCCTGATTAATCCGGAAAAAAACACACTTTCTTTCTATTTCAATCAAACTCCAAATACAATGATACGTTCCTGCAATCTCATGGTTACCAAACGTTGGATTTAGTTACAATTTTCGATGAATTTTGTTCATGACACACACACTCTCGTTACAAAAAATTCCCAGGGAAGAAATTATTGCAACGGATGCTTTCTCCTCAAAACTTTGAATTCTTTAAAATTTTATGCAAGATAGTTTTATATATTTTATGTGAATAGAATCACATGGAAGTAACTAGAAGCACTGTTAAGTTCAAGATATTTTCAAAGCTTGATTTTATCCTAAATTTCCAAATTTTGATACATTTCATTTATGCTAAGGGAAAATAACTCTTTTTCTGACTTTTCTCTCAGTTGTATGTCTAAATGCTATAATTTTTCTTATCCCAACAATTTATTTTAAAATTTGTTTGTGGTTTTACTTTTCTGACACAGTTGACAATAAAATTAAACAAGATAAACAAGTTTCTGCCTACAAATATTTTACTTTTAACAAAAAAAGGTACGGTTTTCTGAGGCTAAATTATGTCTTAGTTCAAGTTTATCTGACATCTCAAAAGGTGTGATGACATGTATATTTTTCCTTATAATTAATCAAATTTAAGTCTATTAAATTGAAATCAGTTCTGTTTTTCAACTTTCATCAGAGAGTTTTACGAGTATGGAGTTACCTTAAAAGAAAATTCGAATTACATTATATCAACGACCCCTTCCATACAATACAAAAGAACCTATCTATAACTGAGGTACTGTACATGCAGACTCTAGTGCGTGCAATTATACTCCAACCCACCTACGTACCGTAATGGTACTTGAGTAGTCGCCATCTTAGAGCTCCAAACCAGTCGTAACATTTCCTTAGTTTTCAACGATTAATTTACTTATAGCCATTAAATATCTGAAGAACTTAAGTGTTGTGCTATGTAATATAGTATAATTATGATATAAACTAGTTATTACAACCCCCTGTGTCGTACATCGTTTTACGTACATCTACATGAGAGGTAATTGATGAAGCTAAACAGTCTAGCTATCTATTTTACCATCCCATAAAATGAGAGTTTGCTTAACAGATTCCTTCTATTCTTACAAACTACATGTATTGTATTTAAATAACCGATCTAATCTCCCTCAAATTCAGCTCTCAAACGTTTTGTATCATCGTTAAAATTTCGAGTTTCAATCCGGATTAAAAGAGTTCTCGGGTTTTTACAATCAAACCACCGTCTACAGGCGGGCAATAAAGTCTTTACTAACGTACTTTGTTTGAAAACTTGGCTAGTAGATCAAATTTGTCCATCTGTGACATCATTATAGGAACTCCGTAAAAATAGTTATAACAGAACTTCCACACCCCATTCCCAGGTGAACGACCAAATACGAACCTCGTATAAAAAGAGAGCAGAACTTCCACACCCCATTCCCAGATGAACGAGTACAGAAAGTGTATATTACTCTAAGTTTGCTTCCCGAAAACAATTTTTCAATTTTCGTAGGGACATAAATAATTACATATAATGACAAACCCCCTGTAACATCTATACTACTATATTAAAATAATAGACTCGAATTTTTAGTCTTTAATACCGATAAATCGGAAGAAAACTGTCTTTTGTTTTATATATTTTAAACATCATTGGTACTTGAATATTACCAATTTGTTTTTATTTTTTCTCAGTTAAGCTTCGCTTATTAATAAACAGCGAAAATTCCTCAAAAAATCCCGGAAATCACCTGAATATTTTGGATTTTACAATCTTGCGCTTGCGCAATACATTCACGCTAACGGGATCTTTAGATCACATCTGCATGAATAAACTCAGAAATGATAATACAGATACGGGTAAATTTTCATTGGACTTTTGCTATATATTCTGTTCATATATATTTATTTTAATGATTTCTTATGAGAGAAAGTATAAAATAACAAATATACATTTCAACTAAGTTCTTACTTTTGTCTTCGTGATGACAAAAATAGTTGATTGAATGCAAAAAAGTAACATTATATTTGTTAGGAGAGTGAAGATAGAATATGTTTTATCGTAAAAATGAATAATGTCCTAATGACCCAGTTTTACAAAGAAAATACGTGCACGTTGGTGAAAAGGTGTTGAATTCTTCCATTCTCTGGATTAAAATTTTTAGTTGAAAGGTATTTGCCGTCTCAAAAAGGTTTGTTGTGAAGAATTTGACTATCATTTTCAAGGCAACTTCATTAATTTTCTCCAAAATCGTTCCGGAGCGATTCTGCAATTTTCTGCTACATAACGGGTATAAGGGATGCATTCTAACTAGCTGTGGTGAGGGCCTTTCCTGAGACACAGTTAGATTATTCATATTAAGGAAAGTGTAGTGAAACTAATAGCATCATTGTAGGCCTATAGCTTTGTTATGCAAATGTCAATAATAAGGTGTGTCGATGTACCCATTTCGTAAATGTCCGATATGCAATGTCAACCCGTGCACGCACGGGTCAAAGTCTAGTGTAATTGAAATGTGCTGTATTGAGGTAGTCTTTACTAGATAAGGAATCTATAAAACCATAGAGTACGCTGGAAACTTTCAATTAATATACAAGTCTTAAAAAGATAAACCTACTGAACCATCAAGAACCTCTCCCGCATCTCCAAACCCGGGAGAATTTAATCAATTATTCACAGAATAAAAATCAATAGATAGGTAATCCCGATCGGATTTTACATTGTCATCATGGCGACTGGGCTGTTTCATAGTAAGTTTATTGCTAATAATCGGCAGTGAATACGTTGGTAAATAAATCCTTGTAAATATACCACCTGTTTCACATCGTTCCGAGCAAGAACCACGTATCCGAATGCAAATGCAAGCCAGTAGATGTGATTTTTTTGCAAATGTTAACTCTATACATCCAGTAAATGAAATAATACTAAAATAAAACATAACGCGGCATGGTTAATATCAGTGGAAAAATAATTCACCAATAATTTTGGTCGCTTTTTAAAAAAAATAAAATCAATGTTACTCCATCAAATCTTACACAAATAGCGCCAAGATAAAAAGAATATTATCAATTACAATTGTTCCGTGTATAAATAAATGTAGCATTATGTCCGGAAAACAGGATACAAATAAGGAGAGGCTGAGTTACTACGTTTCAAGGTTATCGAGGTAAGTGTACCGCGTCCATACGTAACAGGAAAGAAAAGAGCTGCAGGGGTTTCTGCAAGGGAACCTAAAGCACCCCGAGGAGCACAAGACGCGTTATTTGAAGAGAAATGAATTAGAAATAAATATTTACAAAGCGTGATGTTTGGTATAACACACCGAGGGAAGTTATAGACGAAGAGAGTCGTCCTTTCATAAGAGTCGGTGTGCAGGGAATAGGGAACTATCTGTTAGTGTGTCTAGTCCACACCAACGTGAAACACTTCAAGATACACACTCGTCTTTGAAAAACAAGGAAGTAAACGACTACTTCTGCCATCGCTGCATCACCCGCCTCACCAAGTACATAAGTACTGTTGTCAAATCTATTTCAGATAAGAAATTACATCTTATGTCAACATGCATGTAACTTAAGTGAAGATGGACCTATAATGAAACCAACATTTACCAATATTTTCAGGTAGATTCCAACAGTGAATTGTTATGTAATTCACAACTTGCAGTTCGTATTCAAAAATATCGGTGAACAAAAATAAATGTAATTGCGCATCTTTGCTTATAAATTACTCAAATTGAATCAGGTGAAACAATTTACGTCAATCGTTCATTTGATCGTGACATTACTTCATAGCGAATAAATCCTCGAGTTATTCAAGAACAGACAAAATCCATCAACTGCCACCAATGTTAACGGACTGGGAGCTCATTCCACCACTGCGTGCTCAAAGGGGAAATGGAGTGTCGTTTTAATTGAATGAATACATGTCTCACAATCGAATGCACATTTTCAAACTATGTACAAAAAAATCCATAGATCACATGGTCAACTCTAGAATAATTTAACTGTATCTCAGGACAAGCCTTCACTTGGTCTTACAATATCATTTAAATGAAGAACGTTCCATCTAGGCTCATCCAAACTGGTTTTACAATCACTTAGAAGTTTCATACAATCTTCAACATTATAATACTCGCATTTCATTTACCTTAATTTTGTAAGTTTAACGTTACTTTCATTGCATAGCTTCTTTTTTTTTTTATTAAATGTCACAAGTAAAAAAAAAGTGTCGTAGAGAATCATTCCAATTATTTCTACATGCATCTAAGGATATCCGTTTCCCTTCACCTTCTTTTGATTTTATTTAAAAAAAAAAAAAGTCCCCTAAAATTCTAATCGCTACCTTGTTCACAGAACTCTATATATCATGGTTTCTTGGATTATTGAATGAATTACAGAAAATTTTGAGAAACTTTTTCATTTAACTTTTTTATTGAAAAGTTTTTTGCTGAATATGTATACATGTAAAACACTTCTTATCAGGAATATAATAAGACTCCCCTGAGGAAACCTTTATAGAATCTCATTGACCCTTCCAGTTATAACCCCCACCCTCCCCCTTCTCTTGTTCTGCTGAAATTGGTCCCTGGTTTGTAGAAAATTTGGGCAATGACTTACAAAACTTGTGTGGGGTTCAGGTGAGCTAAAAAGGCAACAAATGTTCTATTTTTAGCAAAACATTTGTTATACACCGGTAACCATTTAAATATCAATGACAGAATGAAGTCCTCACAGACTGAAAATATTAAACTTTTCCAGCCAACAAAGGAAAGTATAATTGGTGTCAGTATTTCGTGGTATTTCAGTGTAACCTATAAAATGACACACCCACAAAACAATGATAAGTCAAAATTTTATTGCAGATTGTAATCAACGTGCTAAATAACATTCTGATTATAGTATATATATATACATGTAATTTCGTACAATAACAACCTACTTCTGCACCCTAGGTGAAACCTGACAGCAAAGACAATTAACAAAGCCTTGAAATAGCTTCAGTTAAACAACAGCGTTTTGATTTGCAGTATAACACCTAATTATTAAAGAAAATAAAAGGAGCCAAAAAAGGAAACTCATAACATCTTATTCAAAAAGTTATGAAGGAAAATGACTCTACCATACCAGAAGAACAATAACAAGCACTTAAATGGTTTTTCGAGATAACAAGAGAAGCTCAAGATGTTTAAAATGGCCAACGCTTCTGCTTATCTGAAATGCTATAAAAATTAATGCACTTGCACAAGATTGAAGGACTAATGGAGTCACAATAACAGCTCCCAAAGAACAGAGCTCTACATCTAACACACCAAAGGCTATCATTTCCTGATAAACATCATTCCAAAGAGATGCCTGTCGGCTCAGGTTTGATAAGTGGTGCTTGACAGACTGATTGATTCAAGCACGACTGTACTTGCAACAATTCATTATGGTTTTTAGACCGCCTCAAGCAGCAAGATTTTCACAAAAAAATTATTCATTCTCCTATCGAATTTCAATTCACCATTTGCCAAAACAATGATTATCTGGCATGAGATGAATTGAGAGATTAGTATACAATATTTGAAGTGCATTAGCGAAGATCTAGTAATCAAGTCAAAGCCATTTCAATTATTTCATCAATCCTTGAAAAGAAATATGTACTACCAACACAAAGTAGGTTTCAGTTTCTTTGTGCTTTTCAGTTTGTTCATTAAAGTTTTATTAAACCAAAGATAATATCTTGGAATGAATTGTACCCCCTTTCAGTATACTTTATCACAAACGTGTGTATAAATAGCCAATGAAAATGGTCCCTGATCACATGATCACAGAATAGCACAGGACTTCTTGTCCTTGAACGGATTGTCTTTGACGGGGTTCAGTAAGGGGTCCTCAGCTGCCATGTGGTTACAGTAACCGATTATCTCCGCTATGGTTTTAGACATGACCATGCGATCCACCTTTAGGTGGTGCCTCATTTGATCGGCGGTGCCTCTCAACTTGGCGATCTGGTCGCTTTTGGTTTGGAATGGCATAATGTGGACAACAACTACATGCAAGAAAAAAATAAATAAAAACAAAACACCAAACAAAACAAAAATGCTGCATGCATCTGTTGAAATCTGACATACTTTTCCTTTTTTTCCCCTTCTTCGAAAATCATGTTATGTAAAAATTAATAAATTGATGTTTATTCCAACAAGAAGAATACAGTTTGTCAGATCCCCCCCCCCCAAAAAAAAAATTAAAATAAAATGCAAACAAAAGTAAAAGCACAAAACAACAACAATTACTTTAACAAAACTTGAACTTCACTGAAATTTCATTTTAGGTGAAACTCATTGCTCGATAGAGTGAAATTAAAAGGAAAGAAACATTCTACTAAACTAAGTGCAACTTAGTATAAGTGAATAATTCTTCTTTTAACTTTTCCCAAAGACATTGAACCTCCATTCCCTTAAAACTTTAACTGTATCATATTTTGTTCATTATATATATACATGTATATATTGAATATTTCAGCCTCTAGTCTAATGTGATAAGTTCTACAACATTTATATTCAACACAACATTCAAGTTGAAATCCTATATATATACCCACAATTCCCTACTGGGTATATCAAATCCTAAACCATTTCCACACTGTACACATTTAACATCATAACAACATGTACACTTACCTGGGATTTCAAGAAAACCAAAAAAAAAAAATTCCTCAAATGGTTCTCCTGTTGGAAGGACCTAAAAGGAACAAGCAACAGATTTATATCCCAACATTTGCAAACTGTAGATTTTAAAATCCTTTCATCTTTAAAAAAATGTATATAAAAATGTGATACACATATGTATAAACAGAGTAAGCCAGGCTTTTCATCAGGACAAAGGAAATGAGCAAATGTTGATTCAGGAAGCTGGATTCACTCATATAATGCACGCATTTTACACCTCCAACTTATATATATACTTCTTTGTCATTGTGTTTTCTTCATATCATGTTTCCTACCTTATGACTAGGTCCTATTTAAGGAATAAGGTTCATTCTTTGAGTATCATGAGGTGATAATTTTGGTTGGTGCGTAATCAAATTCAATAAAGCCCAAAAGGCTTTATGATAAATTTGATCAACAAAATTATCACCTCATAATATTTAAAGAATGATTCCTTATTACTTATATTTATATAATTATCAGCAATTATATGATTAAAATTTTAAATGTAAATAAGGAAATCCAACTGGCACCCCAATTTTACATCATTTGAATTTATTGGACTGTACAGTACTTAATCATTATTTAGTGTTATCACAGGCAAAGAAACTCAAAAATGAAAATATTCATAATATCTACATGCAGGTATAAAAATATAAATGATTCCAATAGTTTTGACAACTTACACCACTTGTCAAAGCTAATTTAATAAACACAGTCACCATGCACTCATTTTTCAAGCCTGTGTGACTTTTAATCAAGTATCAACAGTTCAAGTACACTAATACATTCATCAATGTCAGCATACCAGACTCATTATACAAATGGATATGCCAATCCGTGTCTCTCCCCCCCCCCCCCTCTCTCTCTCTCTCTCTCTCTCTCTCTCTCTCTCTCTCTCTCTCTCTCTCTCTATATAATTTTTTTTTCTATAATTCTCAGTTTCCAGATTAAAACATGTATCGTGTCTAACATTTTGGTCATCTTTTATGAACTAAAAGCAAACTTCATAACAAATAATACTGCATGCACAATAATAAACTAGGAAAATGGTAAGCAATTACTGCATATTTCCACATTTGATAGATATTTATGATAGACTAATGTATCATACACAGTATTCAAAATCATCATTAAATAAAGATATTTATTTTATATCAGTGGTATGTTTGTGTAACAAGTGTTACATATGGTAGTTATGGATGCTAATAAGCAACCGGGAAAGAAATTGACTAACCGTAACAAAATAGATAATCATTTTTGTGTACCTGTGCTCATAGCAAATATTCTCTGACATACCAAAAAAAGGCCCCCAACAAACAACAACAGGAAATTAAAACTGATATATGCATATGCTCTCTTCTCTAAATCACAGGGTTGGTCCCCTCTTCTCTAATTTACAGGGTTGGCCCTCACAAGTTAGGATATTTAACAGTTGTACAAACCATATTTTCCATCCTGGTGAATACTAAATATTTCTCCTCAAAAACCAATTTTACAAATCACTTAATCTTAAAATCGTCCAATCAGTTAATGGTTTACATTGATAAATCAACTTTTAAGTTAGTATGCTGATTGAGATTATGTGGTATAATGACAATTTTAATGCATAACAGTTATTTTCCATTGATTCCTTACTTTGAATGTTATTTTTTGTACCTCATTTTGTACCATTATATGATTTTTGAGTGAAAATAAACTGATCTGAACTGATTAGAACTGAATTGGAATACTGGATCATTTGATTTTAAATGTAAACAACTAAAGATGGAAATTAAATAAGACAAAATGATAACTCTCTTATAATTTACTCCAGTAGCAGCTATCGGCATGTTTACATCGTTTCCCACGAAATTTCATTCAATACAGTATTATACATAGAAGTTATCTTCAAGTTTATGTATTTCTAAAATTACAATCTAATTTAGTTAAAAATGATGTCAAGAAAAAAAGAACGGTCTGAAGTATTTTGAATAAAATAAAACAGAACAAAATGAACCCTGAATCATCCCTAGTCCTATAACAGTGTTAAATATACAACAGTTTTGTTTTTTATGTACACAATTGGGTTTTTTTCAGTCCACATGATTTTTTTTTTTCATTAAACCTTTTTTAATACATAATATACCAATGTAAGAATTTCAGAAATCTGAACCTTTGAGAACCCTACAGTTTGAACCATAAAGGCATGATTTCTCAAATCCATGTGAAATTGTACCTACTAGATGTGACATACTCCATACACATTCAAAAGAAATCTTAATTGAAACATTAAATTACTAAAAGGCAGATTGAAAGTTCTACGTGATATTTTACTAACTTGTTGTTATATCTTATTTTCCTTTAGAATTTGTTTCATATTTTTTGTGCCTGACAATTCCCATTAATGAATGAGTAGAGGTGAACAGAAAGTTCAATGCCATTGTTAACATAATGTAAAAAGATTTTAACTGTACCTTTGGGCACTTGATCATAAAAACATTTCTGTTTACAGGTAGATGTCAAGTTTTATTAATAAAAAAAAAAGAGAGGGGACTTAATTTCACCCCCACTTCTTTTAAAGACTTAGTTCAATAAAACTGACGTAAACATATAAGAATTATATCATGTCTGATAGATATACTTCTTCTATAAATGTGTATTTGACTAATCTTCTGAAAGGTAATCTAATTTGACCAAAAATCCAACTTCAACAGTACAACTTGTACTTATTTTCATACTGATTCTATAAAGACAAATTCTTTCCATCAGATCAAAACAGATCCTCTTAATTGTGCAGTGATGTGAATGGATCGAGGTGTAAATGGTATCAAACAGCAATCTGCGACATTTTATACAGTGTTATACAAGTATGATTATTTCTGAGTTTCTGTCAAAATAGCTGAACCAATCTACATGTATATGATGTTATGTAGATAAATTAAGCAACCCAATAAACAGCTTAATAAAGGGATTTTATGAAATTATCCTTCTATTCTTAAATATGTTTTCTGTAAAAATAAATGTTATAACACAAATTTGTACACTGTAATAAAGAACTTTTGGCTTGAAGAATTTTAGAGAATAAATTAATTAGTTTAGAACAAACTTTTGATGTTTACATTGACAATGCCTTTTGCATAGTTATCAATACCCCAAAAAAAAAATTCTTAAAATTAAGGCAGAGATATTCTACGACATGGTTCATTAGTTAGAGACCCTTTACTGAATAAGTATAGAAAATACGAGAGGAAGGGTATGTGACTGCTGCAATGTGACATTCTCTCATCTGTGATTGATGACGCGTTGTTATGGACCATATATTTCCATAAAACCGTGAATAGAAAACTTTAAAATACAAATCAGTGACAAGATAAATAAATGGATACCTATAGTACCTGGAACAAAATTATACTCGAATATTAGCACGTAAACTGTAGACCTAGGTAATCATGTTAATCTTTCCATAACCAATAACGTTATAAATGCAAAGCATAAGGTTGAGAAAAACAACATTTCTTACAATGAGTCAATGAGCGTAACAGACAAATTTGATAAAGTAAAATCAGAATAACAATCTCACCGATTTGGGCTAAACTGTAGGACGAAGATGTAGGTACAGCGAAAATATAAGTCGCACTTCCTCTACGAAATGTCAACACCTTTTTTACCATAAAACAATATGGCGCAGGCCTCGTTTTCGCATTCGTGAAAAATCAATATTTCAAATTGTTACATAAAATTGTTTGAAAGATTTTTAAATAAAGGAAAACGAGTTCAATAAGCATATGGGTTTAAACTGATATTTTACAACTAGAAATTTTGATTTATTAGACAATCTCAGACAAAGACCCGGATTATTTTGGATTTTATTTTTTACATTAAGCGTTTCAAAGATTCAGATTGCTTTCAATGGTGGGTGAAATCCGAAATTATGATCTTTGATGTCTAGTCATTAGGTACTCGATTGATTGAGAGTGGTTGATAAAGTTTTTAAAGCTAGTTATTTCACCAGTATCAGTTTTGTGTACCCCTTTAGTTTGGTGAATTTGGAACCAGATTTTCTTTAGACAATTGCAGGCCTTATACCAACTTTCATCATGAAAATTTAGAGAATTGACCATACTTTCTTTTCTGTCTTATATTTAGCTGACCTGATCCTAAACCCCAGGTTAGCTTTCCTTATCACGTAGTTCACGTAGACTTTTTAAAAAATAAGTTTAGGCATCTCCATTTAATGGTTTATATCTACAAAGACCTGATTTTTATTTAACTTACCACAAAATATTCTAGAAATAATAATCCTTACGTGACAAGGCTACGCTCAGGTCACAGTCTAGAAAGAATAATCTTACTGTGACCAGGCTACGCTCAGGTCACAGTAAGACTTCGTCCTATATACTTGCAATGTAGCAAATCAGCGAATCAGATCAGTTTAGCGTCGATTTTAAGTCTTTTAAAAATAATCTGCATGTGGAAAAACACATTTTTATACATTACAAACATTTTTGAACATGCATATGTAGTTTAGTCCACAAAATATCCATTTAATGAGTCATACCAAGGCATTTTGTTAAAATACATGTTTGAATTTTCCTGCCATTTTGTCGGAAATCGCACTTGGAATGTCTCGGATTTTATCATTAACATTGCGACCATAAACAGCAGATTTTCAAACGTGATGTTAAAAGTGGCAGTGATTTCATTGCAATAACAGTAAATGTGGTAATATTTGATTATAAAAGAGCAACATTGTAGGTATTTGAGAGCAATCATATAAAAATTTTGGTGTGATACAACGCGATATGACTTTTTCATTTGCTATGAAGCGAGTAAATGGGACGAATTTTTTCGTTAAACCCGGTCTATAGGTTATCTGTCATTTTAACGATGGAACATTCTATCTAGTCACAAACGGAGTCCATCCCTTAGACTTGCAACGTAGTAGCCACAAAGTGGATCTGTTCGCATGAAGTTGAAGTCTGTTATAAATAAGTTCATGTGAAAGGCACATAAATATACATTAAAAACCTTTTATGCTAAAGGTGGCATACTCTATGACAACATGTTAGAAGAGCAGACATTTCACTCAGCTTATTTCTTCAAAGTAACAATGCTGTGAAGAATTTGCAAAGAAAATAGATTAAAATGCCATATTGCAGAACATTTAAAAAAATCTTTTAACAATTTTTTAGGTTTAATTTTGAATTTGAAATGCTTAATTTTTAATAAGACATAAATCAATTTCTATAGATGAGATTTCGGGACAGAATTCAAATTGGCAATATCAAAGCGATATTAAAACAATATCACATGGCCATGAAAACATTTCAGTTTGAGCTTGGTTACTTTTTTTCTTACTAAGTATTTTTAGTGTTACTAGAAAACAAAGTCTTTGTGTGTTTAATAACTAAATCAAGAAGTCTACTTTAAATTACAGATAATTTGCAAAGATGAACATTTTTGGTGGAGGAAACACAACTTTTGGAGCTACTGCAAGCACCAACTATAATGCCATGAAAGATATTGAGGTAAACTATATTATACCTTAGGTCTATCATTCCCATGTTCACTTACACGAAATATTGCTTTAATGACAATGCTTTCTTAAAGATACAATTTCAGTTGTCATTTCCCATTTATGGCAAAATTTGATGAAAATTGTACTTTGAAACAGTTTTTAGTTCACCTGAGCCAAAGGCTCCAGTGAGATTTTCTAATCAAAATTTGTCTGTTGTCCATCAAATTTTTACCTAGGGGGTAGGATTGGGCCACGATGGGGGTTAAAATTTTACATAAAAATTTGTAAAGAAAAATTTTTAAAACCCTTCTTCCTCAAAATCATTTGGCCTGAAAGTTGAAACCCATGTGGAATCATCCTGAAGTAGTCTAGATTCAAATTTGTTCAAATCATGGTCCCCAGGTGTAGGGTTGAGCAATGTTTAGGGGAGGGAGGGGGTGGGGGCAGTTCAAATGTTTACATACCAACATTAAAGGTTAAATTTTTAAAGAATCTACTTCTCAGATACCATTTGGCTTGTAAAGTTTGTTCTTATGTGGAAGCTTCCTTAGGTAGAGAAGATTTAAGTTTGTTCAAATCATGATTAATGGGGGCAGGATGGGGCCACAATAAAGGGGGGGGGGGTTTAAATTTACATATGAACAAATAAAGTTAATATTTTAAAAAATTTCTTCCCAAAACTATTTTGCTAGAAAAGTAAAAAATTTTGTGGAATCATCTCAGGTAGTAATGATTCAAGTATGTTCAAGTATGATCCTAGGGGGTAAGGTGGGGCACACAATGGAAAGGAGGAACAATATTTACGTACGAATATATAGTGGAAAATCTTTTAAAAAATCTTCTCTTAAAACATTTTGCCAGGTAATATGAAACCTTTATTGAAGCATTCTCAGGTGGTGTAGTATCGAGTGTGTTCAAATTTATATTATTTTTGAAGTTAAGGTGGAGCCACAATGCTACAATTTTTACTCAGGAATACATTGAGGAATATTATAAAAAATCTTTATTATTCATTAGGGACTTAATGTTGAAAAATGTGCAAAAACAGCAAAATTGTACAGATGTTTTCATGTTTGATTTATTAAAGCTATTAAGATCAGAATTGTGTCAATTTGGTATTGTTGCTCAGGTGAGCAATATAGCCTCTGGACCTCTTGTATAATCTATTTTCCAATCTGCTTCTTATAAACATATATATTTGATAATATCAATAGGTTTGGTTGTTCTTACTTACCAAGTTTTAAATTAAATATAGCCAAAAAATTTAACAGGTCACTTTTAATTGTATACATTTAGGTGCAGTCCCCTCCTGATGACAGTGTCAGCGTGGTCAAGTTCAGTCCTGCCACTAACATGCAGTCCACTTTTCTGATAGCGGGAAGCTGGGACAACAATGTAAGTTTCATTACAAAACTCTGAAAATTTGAATGTTTTGAAAATTTTCATTAGTTTCAAATCATACTTTGACACAACTAGGCTTTAGTAAGTCAAAAAGTACATTACAACCAAAATTTGATTTTGAAAAATTGAATTGATTATCAAGAGGTGATACTGCATAACATATGTAGCGGTAATAGTTCTGTAAAATAAAGTATGACTGTTAGTATGCAACAATGTACATTAATAAACTTGGCTTATTTATTGTAGGTTAGGTGTTGGGAAGTGCAGCAAAGTGGACAGACTGTACCTAAGGCCCAACAGACACACACCGGACCTGTCCTGGATGTAGATTGGAGTGATGTCAGTTCAGATTAGTGTTTACCCTTTTACCCAGAAAAATGTGTTGTAACTTACAGCTGTAGCTAAGTACCGTAACATTAACATATTACATTTTGCTGTGTAATCTATTTAGTGTATGAAGGGAAAGCGGCTTCTGCTAAATCAAGTACATCACTAAATGCCATGCATAATTGAATATAAATAGGGACATTCAAGAACACAATAATTCAAATCCACGCTAATTTGTTACAAAATCCTTTTCCACAAATATCATACATGCTAAATATAATATGTTTACAGTATTTGTAATTTTGATGAATGGCAAAAGTTCTGTGTTTACCATTAAGAAAATGACATTTTATGAATGTTTTCTTTTTATAAGGATGGAACAAAAGTTTTCACAGCATCTTGTGACAAAACAGCGAAGATGTGGGATCTGCAGAGTAATCAAGCCATTCAAATAGCACAGGTTTGTATTACCGTATTTTTCCGACGATTAGTCGGTATTTTTTTCTCTGAAGCAAAGCACCCGACTTATCGTCTTGTTCGACTAATCATAGGCTCGAGGTCAGAAAATTGTTAAAAATAGCATTTAAAATCTTGGTTTTAATCATCTTGAGTTGGCTGTGTGATTGAAAATTACATTGTTGAATTCATTGTTCATCTATAATAATTATCATTTTCACTCATCTGTTAACACTAAAATACATAATAATAACAGTTATTAAAAAAATAGTATATTGTCTTTAATCAATTAAAAGTTTTACCGTTCCGTTTTTATAAACACATCGTCACATGGTTCTATGTATCACTAGTAGGAAGATAACATTGCGCAGTAAAATTGAAACCAAATTTGAATGGAAGAAAATATTGCAGTACATGTAGGTCCGGGGGATGTTTTTTAAATTAAATTATTTTATTAGTAAAGAGTTGTTGGTGGAAAGTATAAATCAGAAATATTTTATGGTCAAATTCAATCTTAAAATACGTAATCGGCAATTATCGATACTACTGTTTATACAATAGGCTGACACCGGTTGTGTTAATAATCTTGCCCTGAGGCTGAGATCTTTATGGCAAATTCACTCCCTGTATATATAAAGAGTATCGTTATAAGAGTGATTATAGTTCATTGATTAATTATTGTCCAATTCTTATATTATTGTTAGATAAATTTTTTAGGAAACGTATGTATGTCGTATATCGTCATTATCAAGTCGTACAATTGATCGATCTTTTTCTAACAGTGTCTATGTAAAACAAAAGCGTGTAAGTGCATAACTGAATACAAAGTAAACAAGTTTCATCAAATCATAGTAATTGCTAAGCTTTCTGCACTTGAGATCCTCCTTTGAAGTCCGACACGAGACAAACATTGACCACGCGCCGAGTCAACAGGTGGCTGGTTACGTAATGGCGAATACATTGGCGATAGTCAGGATTGGATAATCATTTTAACGCTTGGGAATAAAATATTTCTGACTAGTAAGTTTAGTTTTGCATAACACGCGATATCGAAAATTGTTTAAAATGCAAGCGACTTTGTAGATGTTGCCGGTATTTGAAAATATGATGCATAAGTATAAAGTGTAATTGTTTAAATGTTAATCATTAATAATAATTGGTAGCAATATTGGGGACATCGTGGCATCATACACTGATAATGTTACTGCAGTTTTATACGCCATTTTGAAGTGATAAGATCGACGTATGGTCTGAATTGATGTATCGTAGGATTTGTTTAAATTTTGGCTAAAAATGAGCAATTCGACTAGTCGTCCGCATCGACGAGTCTTCGGGAAAATACGGTACTTCTTTTTTTTGTTGGAGAAGTTGGAAACATGATGGTCAATATGACATTTCCATAAGTTTTTTTGCCATAGTTTACGCAAATTTAAAGATGTACTGCTCCCAATATGTGATTGCCTTTAGTTAAAGCTGACATGAATTCATAAAAGCATTTGGTCGCCATATTAGTTTGGATCACTCCTCTTCTGCCACTGGGGTATAAAACCAGTTGAAAAAGTTAAGGTACGTTGCTTTCTGATCGAGGCATTCCGTTTGCACAGACTTCTAAATGCATGAACTACACATTGTAGTAATATATATATGTTTATAATAAAGAATAAAGGAAACAACAAAAATCAGTAAAAACCCCGGCGGCACTACATCCAACACAGTAGCTAAATGATAGTAAAGAAAGTAACAACGTAACATCGTTTTCATTGGTTTTTATAAAAACGCTCTGTTTATAAAATTCGTGCGATCATTGACATTGCTCAATCTGCCACAATGTGTTTTTTACGCATGTGCGATGTAATAACATACCTAGGAAAATGGTCTACAATTATCGAGGATTTTCAAATTATCTGTACCTGGATTTCTGTCTGTCTTGTTTCATCATTCATTTGATATTCTTTGCCAGCGCAGTGTCTGTCATAAAATTTTGATTCAAAACGCGTTTCTACACGTGTTGTCATCCTATGTAACGTGTTCGGATGTATGAAATACCTGAATGCGGTGAAGCATGAATAGTGCTTGCTGCCTTAGTTGTATAGGGGGTATGTAGCGATGAGCATAACGATAGAAATCGACAACTAATATGGCGGTATAATCAGAGATAAAAGGGAAATAATACGTATTCATGAATTCATGTCAATTTTAATTAAAAGATTTATAAATTGTGTATACTATATACATCTTGTATTACATTACCTTTGTTGCTGCATATAGATTTAAATTAAGAATACTAATCATGACGTATGATTTAATTTTTTGTTTGTTTATAATGACAACATTTATCCACCTTAAAGAAATTGTTTGTTTCAATTAATTGATGGAAAAGTACTCGAATTAAGATGTTTTTATTAGCCATCTTAGCAGCATCTTTTTTTAATTTTTTGTTTTGAAATGCATTTTCTTTTCAGTAAAAGTAGTTTCATATTAAATTTTACATGCAACTTAAAAAAAAATAATTTTCTTACTCTAATATTGATACAAAGTTTAATAATTATATTAGTGAAAGAAAAAATTTAATTCTTTTATGGTGGACATATTTTGATTTTCTATGGATTAAACTTTGTAACATGGAATTTATGTAATATGAAATTTAAATTTACACAAAATATGTTTGAAAACATGATTTGTTGTGATCTAATGGCTTGACATTCATTGGTATGTTCTGTAGCATGAAGCACCAGTAAAGACTATTCACTGGATTAAAGCACCAAACTACACATGTGTCATGACAGGAAGCTGGGACAAAACACTAAAGGTAAGAGCAGACATGGCTTAATTTGAAAAGTTTGCAGATATGAGCAGACTGACAAAGAATGCAATTCAGATTGAGGAGTTCAGATATGAACCACTGTTTGCTAATGATAATATTTTCTGAAATCAATTTAGAATTTCAATGACACTTTACCTTTAATTATCTTCAGTTCTGGGACACAAGAACTCCGAATCCCATCGACACCATTCAGCTTCCGGAACGTTGTTATTGTGCAGACGTAGTAAGTAAAGAATTTGTTAGATAGTGAATGAACTTTTTAAAAAAGTGGCAATTTCCTTTATGACACACATGACTTTTTAATCTATGTCATTCATGACTAGTGCATATAATGTTTTTTCAAGTTTCTTGGAAGATTTCTTCTGGAAAAATTAATTTATTTGTTTATGTGCTGAATTACAAAATGTAGATGCTGAATTATTCGGGTTGTATTTATATGACGAATCTTTTAGAAATATCCAATGGCTGTTGTTGGTACTGCTGGGAGAGAATTGATCATATACCAGCTGGAGAATCGCCCACAGGAATTCACACGAATTGAGTCACCACTGAAATTTCAGGTACATTTAGATCTCAAAGTGAAAAAATTAAGTGACAGCTATTAATTGCATTAGATTCTCTATAGGTAATTCCATGAAACCTCTTTTTTTTGGGAGGGCAGGGGGACTCAGACCTTGAAGATAATAGATTTTTAAAAAATCAAATATATGTCATCTTTTAAATCAAATCTATATTATGATCAAAGTATGTTAAGTGAGAAATTATAGTTGTGCTCAAATGATGTGTAATTCCATGAAATAGTCTGTCCATACTATAATAGTTCTGTGAAATTTCTTGGTTGCAGCATCGTGTTGTCAGCATATTTTTGGACAAGAAAAACAACGGAGCTCCCACCGGCTTTGCTTTGGGCAGTATCGAGGGCAGGGTAGCCATACACTACGTCAATCCCACCAATCCAAAGGACAACTTCACATTCAAATGTCACAGGTCCAATGGCACACCCAGTGGCGTGCAAGACATATATGCAGTTTGTATTTTTCTTTATTTTCATTGTGTATTTCACATAATTAAAACATTAAATACTATCAAAGTTTTCTGGTACATGTAGATAATAGCTGAATACTGTGTCAGTGGTTACATCATTTTGTATTGAATTTTGATTATTTAGAATTTTGTTGTCAATTCAATTCAAAAAATCAAATGTTCATCAAAGTAAGAAACTTGGCACTGTTTTTAATTAGTTTGATCATACAGTATTGAACGGTAGCATACAAAGCGAAATAAACCTTGAGTCTCTGAATTCTACTAAATCCATGAAAATTGATATGAATGTCACATGTATATTAGTGAAGTGGTAGTACAGTGTATTGTAATTTAATTTACACCCCTCTTTGTGGTAAGTGTTTTTATGTCAACAGTGATATCCAGTATTTTTATTTGTAGAAACATAAAAAAAACCTAGCTGCATGTGAAAATTCATAATGAGTGCTAGGACTTTTGTGTAAGTGTAATGATTATGTGCTGCATAATACTGTGTGTTTTTGTAGGTAAATGACATTGCATTCCATCCTGTTCATGGTACTCTGGCCACCGTGGGTTCAGACTGCAAGTTCAGTTTCTGGGACAAAGATGCTCGAACCAAACTGAAAACCTCCGAGGCATTTGACCAGCCCTTGACATCCTGCTGTTTTAACCCCCAAGGGAATGTCTTTTGTTATGCCACTAGCTATGACTGGTCAAAGGTTAGTGTTATGAAAATAAACTTTGCCACATGTTTTCTTGAAAGGAAATATGGGACCTCTCCATTTTGTGACATACTCTCTCTTTCTCTCTCGATTGAAAATAAACAACAATTTTATATATTTTGCATTTTAATCATTTGTTTGATAGCAGTTAGCATAGCGGGGTTATTTTAAGCATCAGCTTGTGACCGGTGGGCCATGAATTTGAGTCCAGCTAGCTGTAGCTTTACAGGGAGTGGTTTGATGGGCCATAGAGCCACATGTTAAAATGTATATGTGGCTCACAAAAAAGTGTGTTAGTTTGGACTTTCTAAATCATCCTTTAAACATTTGCTTCTGAAGTTATTTATTCTTTATGTGTCTCGAAAAGTGGGTTTCATTAAATTCACTTGCAGAGGGGGAAACATCAGTAGTAATTTGAGTATAAAATACTTCAACAGAATGTATTAGAGAAATAAAGTACGAGTTATCGTGAATGTTGCAGAATAACCTCCGAGATTAAGAAATGTTGTTTTGAAATATAAAAGCGTTCGCCAAGGCTTGTATATTTCAAACAACATTTCGAGACCGAGGAGGTTATCCTGCAACATTCACAAAAACAAGAGCTTTATTGCTATTCTACTAACAGTCCAGTATTTCTACAGTTCGTTTCTCCTATAGAGAGACAATCTAGGTCATTTTGACGGCTGTTCTGTGTAACCCCAACGGTTTTGTTAGTAATGTTTACATGTGTATCGATCAAAGGAATCACATGCAGACGACAGAATTTTTCTTTGGATTTTTAATACTCTTCACTTAGTGTATTTATAAAATATCTTTTAATCATGTTCCTAATATTATAAGGGCAACTTAATACGATTATTACTACTACACGATATATATTTTATGTAAAAACATGCAGTGAAAAAATGCTAGGGAGGTGCTAGGAACAGCCGCATTGATCTCTTAGAAATAAACATTTGAGGCAATACACATCGTTTTGACTGGAACTAACACGTGAAATTGACATGGTTTTAAAACTTTTTACAGTTTGAAGTTGTACTTTCATGATCAGTGCGAGACAAATAGGTATTTCTGATGTGATAATTTACTGATGACGTTCGTGGTATATTGGAGAATAATGTCCGCGACATCTCTTTGATCTTGGCAATAACTGTAGTAGAATCTGAAGTTATATTAGCAAGTTACAAAATATTATTTATTTTTATGTGTTGTAAACTGTAAGTTATTATTGCTCTCGTGTAACTATAGCTCTTGAATTTCCCTGTTAAGCTACAGCTCTATGGCTAGAGTCAAGCTGGAGCTTGTAGATTTTTTACATTTATAGAATTTTTAGAAGAATTATTTTATATGACAAAATATTGTAAATTTTTGTAAATTAAAAAAAATTACATTTCAAATATGATTGAGCTACTCTCACATATATAAAATTTTAGTGTCTCATACCACTATTATCATTATCTATCATAAGAATTGCACAGTTTTTCTTTTAAGGTATCCCACTCCTCAATGTTGTTGTATCAAGATTTTCTGGAGAAGTATATCATTGAAATCTGTAGACAAAACAAACTTAAAAAATACAAAGATAATGGGGGATCAGTATCCATCCCTCTGAGTTATGGCCAATTTAATTTGACCTTTTTACACCTAAAATGCAATTTCATCCTGATTAGGATTTGTTGTCAGTATTTTTGATTAAGCAAACTTATTTCTTCAAATATTGTTTTTAATTATGCACAATGGTCACACTGAATAGAGGGATTACGAAAAAAAATTGTACAAAGCTGCATAAATTTTTGTGTGACCTTTTTGCACTTAAAATAGACAATTTCTATAATAGTTACAATTTGATTTGAAATAAAAACTTTTTGAATATCAAAAATTTTATAAGATTAATCCAGTTTGCCTAAATATGTATTCAGTATCATTTTGACATAATATAACATGGGGGTCAGTGATGTCAAGTTTTAGATATAGGGCTTCAAAGGTAAAATTCTCGCAAAATTTGGCTTAAAAAAATTCAGACATGTTCTATATATATGCATGATTTTATGCTAAACGGCTATCATATTCTCAAGATTTGATTTTGTACATGTCACACAGAACCTATAAAATATGTTACAAACCTATCAAATGTTAAAAATGTGAATAATGAATAAAGTATAATAAAAAGAAAAGTATATTGAAAATTCATAAAATTGCTTGTTTCTGTCATTTTCGTCTAAAAAGCCTTCCGCACGAAAAAATAGTTCCCCAAAAAACTTGTTTGTTTCTTGAATTCAAATGGATTTTCTTTATGAATGTTGTGTAATTATGAAATAATAATCTATCTGTGATGATTAAATAAATAAAATCATGTTCATTTTAGATATAATGATCATCTGCGCAATGAAATCAAAACATGAGGAGTGAGATACCTTAACTAAAAATCAGAATTAGGAATTCATTAATATATTTCTTCTTTTTTTCAGGGCCATGAAGGGTTTGATCCCAACAAAAAGCCCCACATTTTCTTGAGATCTTGCTTTGATGAGCTGAAACCAAGCATGAAAAAAACCTAGTGATGCATGTTGCATACCTTGTGTGCGGGTCCATCCAAGTTCACGTTTATTGAACAGAGAAAACATTGTTGATCATCAAATCATGTTGCGTCATACATATGTTCAAAACATCATGAACCTGAACATTTAAGCCTTTTTGAAGTGATGTTATCACTTTACTACATTTACATTTGAACTCCTGATTATTTTCAATTCAATGGTCATAAATTAAATGTATTCTGTATTGTTTCATTTTTGTTTATTCCACCTCTTTTTCTACATCTTATGTGCTGCGGGATAGCAAGAACAATAACAATGATTGTTCTTTCAAACCTTTTGATAATTTCATGTTCAAGTATTTGTCTAATGCTTGTGCAAGATATTATTTGGAATTTATTGATTAAAGGACTTGCAAGTGAAGTTATTTTTTCCATATTGTGTAAATGCCTTCTCTTTTAGAACATGCTCAATTACAGCCTTCTTCAGAAAACAAAAAATGAATTACTAGTAGATAAATAGACCCTAAAAAACCCACCAAAAGAGAAACTAGCACGTCAACTAAAACTACAATAGAAACTATGATAAGCTACCTATAAACAGTTTTGTGATACAATCTACTTCCTGTTTATTTTTCACGTAGTGTGGTGTCGGCTTTATATTATAATAGAATGATTTTTTTTATACACCAAATCCATGTTTATTTTTTTTTATCATGAATATCATTACCTTTATCATAGTGAATTTCTCTGGTAATACCACCGAAAAATAAAATAAAAGATATAGAGGCTTAGGCAACACGTCTTTGACGCCTGTTTCCCCCGTTTTGTAAAGAATCCGAGGTACATGTATAATTAAACAAAACCACCTGTTCCTGGATGTTTCTTTTAACTTTGCAATCGAAGGAACAAGCTACGGAGAGTTTGTCTTTACTGTCTATAGTTATACCGCCAGGCATATAGTAGTCAAACAGTGGATAGGGCTCTCTCTGGTAGGCGCAAATTGTGACTGTGTTTTAAAATTTCTAATAATTTTTTACGCCTATTTTTTTCAGTGATATGTAAATCCCTTTGGATATTTACATTTTGCTCCGGTAGATTTTCAGGCAGTGAGGCAACGTATAGAATATGCTTTGTTTGTTGGTTGCCCAGACCATTTGAAATGCCAACATCTTTGACCATTGTGTGTAAACTGTCATTCAAAATCAATCGATATTTTTGCCATATTTTCAATGTCAGCAACGGTAGAGCATATCGCTCCCGTTATTTGTAGTGGCTAAGTAATCATAACGTAAGCACTCGTATTTTTTTTAACCGATGTAAATGTTAACCTGCCCAGACCCTTCCGGGGGGGGGGGGGGGGTTGCATTTGCCGTCATTTATGCATGTCAGTAATCTATGGTCTAGTTCGTGAAGTTTGGTCACTTTCTTGGTGGCCCAATGACCAGTTCACATTTTTAACGTGAACCACAAACCCTACTGTTTCTTCTAAAGAGACAAACCTTATTTCATAACGTAAAAGTTATCAAACTTTAATTCCTTGGTCGATCCTTGTCAATTTTTGATGCAAATGCGAGATTAATGGTCCACCTATTGGGTCTTTTAGTCAAATACGGACAGACGTACATAATATCAATATTTTTTTGGAACATACGAAATGTCCGTTTTAAGGAACATGGTCACGGTTTTGGTCAAAAAATATTTTCCGATTTTAATTTTTACAATGCTTCAGTAAGGCATTTTAATGGGCAATCCAAAATTTAGTTATAAGCGGGTTACAGAGCTTACAATTCTTAGCTTAAAAGTTTGTAAACAAAGCTTTTGTTTACATTTTAACTGTTGAAGTGAAAATTCCAGTTTTATACCTAAAATGAATGTGTTAAACGTTAGGAACTGTTTATTTATGCTTTAATTGAAGAAGATAGACAAATTAGCTCGAAAAAGAGTTTTTTACTTTCATTAGCTCACCTGAGCTGAAAGCTCAAGTGAGCTTTTCTGATCACATTTTGTCTGTCGCCCGTCCGTCTGTCCGTCCGTAAACTTTGCACATTTTCAACATCTTCTCAAGAACTACTGGGCCAATTTCAACCAAACTTGGCACAAATCATCTTTAGGCAAAGGGGATTCAAAGTTGTGAAAATTAAGGGCCACATTCTTTTTCAAGGGGAGATAAATAGAAATTAATGAAAAAAATTGAGAAAATTTCAAAAATCTTCTTCTCAAGAACCATTAAGCCAGGAAAGCTGAAACTTGTGTGGTAGCATCTTCAGGTAGTGTTCAGATGTGAAAATCATGACCCCTGGGGGTAGGGTAAGGCCACAATGGGGGGTCGAAGTTTTACATAGGATTATATAAAGTAAATCTTTAAAAATCTTCTTCTTAGAAACTAATCAGCCAGGATAGCTGAAACTTGTGTGGGGGCATCCTCAGGTAGTGTAGATTCAAAGTTGTGAAAATCATGACCCCTGGGGGTAGGGTGGGGCACAATGAAGGGTCGAAGTTTTACATAGGAATATATAGAGTAAATCTTTAAAAATCTTCTCCTCAAAAACTAATCAGCCAGGAAAGCTGAAACTTTTGTGGAAGCATTCTCAGATAGTGTAGATTCAAAGTTGTGAAAATCACGACCCCCGGATGTAGGGTGGGGTCACAATGGAGGATCGAAGTTTTACATGGGAACATATAGAGTAAATCTTGAAAAATCTTCTTCTCAGAAACTAATTAGCCAGATGATTCTTTATAATTCTGAAGACTTTGGCTCCAGGACAATTCTTCGGCCTCACAAGAAGGTTCAGAGTTTGATGTAGCTTTATACCCCATATATAAACAATTGTTAAGGATCTTTTTGAGAACTGCAATACACAACATGTGATATGACTATAAAATCATCCTGTTGGAAAAGGGACTAATGATTATAAACATAAGAATATCCAGGGGTAAAAATGGATTTAATTTATACAGGATCTTCATATATTATTGTAAATTGTCCAGATAGTTTGTATTATGACTGCATTAAGCTGATTTTATCATACCTATTGTTCCTCAGGTGAGCGATGTGGCCCATGGACCTCTTGTTTATGTGTAAGATTAAAAAATCTTTTACCATATGAAAATACTTGGAAGACTTTACAGAGATGTTGCTCTGTAAATCTTTAGTATATACTAATACTTATTTCAAGATTACTCAACTTACTTCATTTTTTAAAATATAAAATACTGTTTTTTAAAAGTTCAATGGATAAAAGAATCTTCATCAAAGAAAGCAGACAAACCAGTGGTGGACGGGGGTTGGGGCTGGATGGTTGTGTTTGGTGCCTTTATAATAAGCGTAATAACTGACGGATGCTCATATTCATTCGGGGTGTTGTTCACACACCTAGTCGACTATTTCCAGGCAAACAGAAGCTTTCCGTATTTAACGCCGCCCCACTTCTATTTGGACCCTTTGCCAGCATAATCGCCAAACGGTTCGGTTTCCGAGCTACAACAATAGGTGGAGGTATAATTGCTGCGATTGGGATTTATGCGAGTGTTTTTGCAAATTCCTTGGGAATCCTTGTTTTAACATACGGGTGTATTGCTGGTTTTGGAATTTCCTTGGCCTAATTGGCATCAGCTGTTGTGGTGATGATTTATTTTAATGAAAAGCGTTCCCTTGCAACGGGCTTGGCAGAAAGTGGAGCCGGTATTGGAACGCTAGTTTTTGTACCTCTTTTGCAGTTTCTAATTACAGAGTACGGTTGGCGTGGATCACTGCTGATATTGAGTTCTATTGTGTTAAATGTTGTTCTTTGTGGTGTTTTGTTCAGGCCTAAACATGCTTTAGAAATGACCAATATACCGATATGTGATGAAAGAAGCGAGGAATCTAGTGTCGTAATGGAGATATGTGGTGTCGAAAATGATGAAACTCAAACAAATCATTGTGTTGAAAAACAATCCTCCTTAAAACCTGAAAGTTGTTCAACGATAGATGGAAGCCTTTATTCATTATCGAACAAAATTAAAATTAGCGACAAACATATTAAATCTCGTCTGGAACAAAATGATTACGGAGAAACCGAGTATAAAGATCGTTACAAGTCTCGTAAATTCGTTGATTTGAAAATCTTAATTGGCATTTTGTGGTATTTTTGATTGCAAACTTTAACTTTACTTTTAGTATGACGTCCCTTATGTTTTTACAGTTGATAGAGTTCAAGAGATTAGAGGTTCCAAGTCTCAAGGTGCATTTGTAGTGTCAAGTATTGGAATAGTCCACACAATTGGCAATGTTGTATTTGGCTTTTTAGGTGATTGTAATAGAGTCAACCGTTCTATTTTGTATATAGTTTTTCAATGTGGCTTGCCGGCCTTTGTCTCGCGTTGGTTCCGCTGTCCAGGAATTCGCTGTCATTTGCAGTATTTGATGGAATATATGGTTGGTTTCTTTACGGCATCTTCTGAGGCTTTGTCCTGTATAATAGTGGATGATATTTTGGGTACATCGTCATTGTCAGATGGGTATGGAATTTTGATGCTCATTCAAGGAATTGCAAATTTGGGCGGACCACCACTTGCAGGTACTGGTACGCACACACAAACACACATTTTGTTTTTCTTCCGCAAAAAATAATTGTTTTACAGTTCGAATTAGTAATTTGCTATCTTTCAGGCTGGCTGTTTGATATCTCTGGTTCCTATAACAACACGTTTTTTGCTGCTGGAGGGTCCATTGTGTTTCTTGGAATGTTGTTCGAGATTGTTCCCATCCATTCTCGGTTATACAAACAGAACACTTGTAAAATAAATTGACGGGTTCTTAATAGCGAGCGCAGCGAGGCGGCGCGAAGCGCCGCTCGCGTAGCGAGCTCCATAGACAACGTGTACGAACGGAGGAAATTCGAGTTGAAATCTGCACATTGTTCAAAGAAAATTTTATGAGGCCACGTGAAAACGTTCTACTATCCCAGTGATCCTTTGCGGTGCATAGCAACATGGTGGAACAGAGAGTGTTTCTACGTAAAATTCTTACCTCTACATCGCATACATCATTTTCATTTAACAATAAAAAAAATCCTTCTATATAAAAACATTACAGTAAACAACACATAAGCTTACGTAAAAAACCGAACTTTTGCTGACATATGACGTCATTTCCTTCTCCGAATTTGTCCGACAATTTACGAAAACTGTCGAGCGCAAAAGAATGTTAACTATGACGTCACAAAGATCTCGCGTTTTAATTTCCCGCGATACAATACATTTAGAGGTGGATCAAGCATATGTACTGGATCATGTAGGAAGTACTCAGTATCAGTGTTAACGGTGACTCTTTGGCTGATTAGTTTTGTTTTGATGATTTTTTTTTTTTGCTTAGTAAATACACATGCAAGTTCCATGCTAAATTTATTGTCATATTGATCCAATCATATATGCATACGTTAGGTAGGTGACAAAAAATTAATAAGAAAGAAAAGTCTAATCATTATTAGATCTACGTGCAGCCACGTCATTTTGTAATGAATAGATAAATGAAAAAAATTAAACTATTAAAATATCTACCGATACATGTATTTGTTATATAGTTGCATATGTGGTCAAATAATATTGGATATCACACACTAAGAAAGGGGTGAGGGCACATGTCTACAACGTTTATATAGCGTACAAAAATTAAAAAAAGATTTAAAACAAAATTAATGTCACTGAGGAAAATAATTAAAACACGGGTTACAACAAGGAACAAAATGAGAAATAACAAACAAAATTTATTTTTACTGATTTTAATGATCATTATTAAAAGGTAAAGAAAAGATAAAACATAATTGTATCTACATAAAAAAACGGCGTTGTGTTTATCAAAATATTTTAATACAATGTAAGTCTGTTTAACATTTTATTAATGCTCAGTGGTAGTTTGTTTAAGTGTATAAGACTAGGAAGGGGCCATTGGAATAAAAGTTTGATAATTTCGGGTTCCTTGCGGTGGTAAAAGTTTTCGAGACAAAGCCAAAGTTTTTTTGTTAGGGCAAGTCCACGGGTTGCATTTAACAATGATGACAGATGTGTGGTTCCCTCTGCGCTCGCCCCAACGGTCACACCGTAAAACATATTACATGTATATATGAAATGGTTGTTAAAAATATGTAACCAGATGGGATCTTAAGGTGGAATAACACATCGTCATAAAATGGCTGACCTCTGATCGAAACGACATTTTGTTTTATGAAAAGGATTTTATCGACGGCAACATATAACTTACTTCATAGCCGAGTGGATAAAGTGTCGGGCTTGTGATCCATTCATACCGAGTTCGAATCCCGCAGGGACTTTTGTTGTTACTTACTGAATTGATTTTTTAGATATTCATTTTTTTTATCCTCAATTTGCAAATTTTTCGCTTATTTGACATATGTATAGTTCATTTAGCATTATACCTTTCATAATCAAATAATTTACAATTAATTTCAGTGACTTTTTCCAGGTGTGTTATTCCACCTTAAGAAGTACTTTTCATAAGCTTTTCAGTTTTTTGTAATTTTAACATTTACTGTTTAATTATTCTTTAAAAGCTTAACATCATTCATCGAAAGGCACCGTTACACAACGCGGCTATGTTAAGGCTGTCCGAAGCTAAATATTTATCGAAAAATGATACTATTTTAATTATCGAAAAATACTTTAACCGAGCGAGTTTCTTTAAACTTTTATTACATAAATTAACAGTGACATCCAACACTATATTTGATGTATTTTTGTGACGTCATATATTTTTCTTAAGCACGTGACGGTGTATTCTTACACGGAATATATAATCTATAAAAATCGCATAGACCCCTTCACGATAACTGCGGTACTGCTATCTTGCAGGGCAAAATGATATACTTTGCCGAAATTTCAGTAGGTAGATAATTAAATGACGTAAATGACACAATTGACGTTACGTCATATTTCACCAAACTATGTCATTTTGCCCTGCAAAAGAGCAGTGCCGCAGTTACCGTGAAGGGGTTCATTGGCGCAAGTGAATAATGACATTAAATCAAAAATGTTTTTGTAAAAAATCCTTCGATAAGTAATGTATTTTGCAGTTCTTGCTGGGGGTTCATACAAATATTTCGTTTATTTGAAATATTGTCAAAACATTTCGCACCGCCATCGAAATTAGGCACATTTTTACCTTTTAGGCTCGATTTACACAAAATCGGGTCAATTGGTAGGTTTCCCCCAGCAAGATTCACATTGGTACTTATTTTCTCTCCCGATTTCACGTAAAATATACTAAGATTGTTTTTATCTTTCACTTGTGCCAAGCCGTTTTTTATTTGCATTATACATATCACCATTCATTGGATTACACGTAGCAGGGGGAGTCTCAAAACCATTAGTTTATGAATAGTTATTTACCTATTACGAAGCTTTAAACTGTTGGTTTTTTTATACTCCATATCGGTGATATTGAATTTAGTATCGCTAGTATTTTCAACAGTGTCTATGTAAAGGAATGAAGCGGTTTTATTATGCACAATGAATATCACATTACGTTACGATACATTCCCTACGAACGATCGAAAGGAATGCAGATAGTGACGTCAGAGTTAACTATGACGTCATATCGTATGAAGTACAGACAAGTGACTTTCTACATATCGCTGTGAAATTAATCGGGCAGCCTTAACATAGCCGCGAAGAATAAACTAAGTCTTGTAATCCCCCCCACCCCCATCGATTTTATTACACCACACCCTACTGCCGCCTAAACCTCGTGACCGACGTGTAGTATTTCTTTTGTGGTTAAATATTTTGCAGGTAGGAATAGCGGGATAGGGATGGAACAGAACGATGGTTTAACAAAGCGAAAGTAGCCTCCTAATTTCAGCGCAAACTAAACTTCCAGATAGGTTGTGTATTACGATATATTCACGTTGTTCTGAAAAAAAACCCCATTTTAAACAATATTTTGATATTTCTATTGATATATTTTGGCATAATTAGTTACTTTCATAGAAGTAAAGAAAAACATAACTCCAATTTTTGCCTAAAATTAGCTTATTTCATGTAATATCTCAATCTTTTAAGATGTGACCCCTACTTTTTTTTTTTTACTTTTATACGAGAAGTCAAGAAAAAGTTAACTCCAATTCTGGCCTAAAATTAGGTTATTTTATGTACCGGGTAATATCTCAAGTTTTTGATAGATGCACATGACCTCTACTTATTTTTAACTTTTTTTATATGAGACATTAAATGTTTATCTATTTGTATGCAAAGTTTTGGAAAGTTGGCATTACTATTATTTTTTTTTAATAGCGTTATAGTTTGATAACTCCAAAATTTTGTAACACTCTTACATTTGCTGTTGTATTCATTATGTACTGACATTTGAAGCAATCAGTAAAGAAAGGTTTTTTAAACTGTCGTACACGTAGTTTGATAGCTTCCCCGCAATGTATACAATCACTGGGTTTTTTTGTCTATAGAAATTAAATTAATATAGCACTATGATGATTTTGATGATTAAAAATGCTACACGCGATGCAGGGTAAGTTTTCGGAAACGTATATGTAAATATTTTAAAAGCTGTCAATTTCGTAACGGTAGGTTTATGCTGTGACGTCGCGCACGGTGTTGGTGTTAATTTCGGTAACGTAAAAAAAACGTCAAAAACGTCATTTTCACTCGTCATTATCATAACTGAATGATACATTTCATTAACCACAACATACAAATAAATTAAAAAATAAGACCTTTAAGTTGGGTTTTTTTTCCACATGTAACAGATTTTATATTTCAAAACTGTTATATAAATAAATATTTGTAAGAAATATCAATGTTCAAAAGCATGTGATTCGCTCACAGCTTTCAATTCTTATTCCTAAATTCTTAAATGAACTTCCTCTGAAATTAGTCATATATTATAAAGAATAGCTTTTGATTCAAAAATGATATACAAAACTCCTTCATTCCCGAGTCTGTTCTACCCTTCTATGTTTCCTTTTTTCTTCATTAATGTTAATTCGTAGTGTAGCAGTCAACGATCCCGTTGAAACAATCAAAATACATGTTCATCGTCACATCAGGTTTAACGTCATTGCGTCATTTTACATGACCCTATATCTTATTAGTAAAAATAAATTAATTCGACCGGTTAAGTTAAGATTTTTATCATCAATTATGTCTGTAAGTTATTATTCCTATATCTTATTTAGTTATTAGTATACTTTGGTACCTTCTTCACAAAATAATTTGTAGTTATTTATGATTTTCTCTAGAACTGTTTTTATGAAGAAAAACCCCGCACACATACTGCATGCCGTAACGTTTAAGTCCTTGCGTCATTTTACGTACCCGTGACATATAACTTGATGTTGACATCATTTTTTTCCTAAAAATCAATTATTTTTATTTGCAATGCTTGTATATTTGGCATCAAATTGTTTGGGGGAAAAAGCACATTTCTAACTGCGATTCATTTTTGTGAATTTTCTGCGCGACTTTTTAAAAGAAGTGTCTAAGTTACTTTCTCTTTCATTGCTTATGTAGTTTAATGTGTTTTTATAAAAGTGTGACATTTCATGTTGACATTCTAAAATGATTCTATTAAGAAAATTTGCGGACACATTTGCTTCTTTTTAATGGCTATACAACTTATGAAAATGCACATTCTAAAATGATTTCTATTATTATGAAATATAGCCAACATTTTTTAAAATGGGCATGATACTTGTGATCGCCATGCTACGCATAACGTTCGACTGTGAAATGTATCTCTTGTGACACGTGTCTTGAATAAACACCAGCATAACGAAATTTTTTTTATCATTGAAAATTGAATTATTATAAAATATATATTACGAAAATTTTACACAGAAACAATTTCTCTTTATCAAAAAAGTCATATATTTAAAAAAAAACTTCAATAGATCATCGCAAGTTCCTGAATCACAATTTTTATTTTGGCAATTAACTCATCTTGCCCTGGCTATTTTCGAGGATTTTTTACGCATCTACAACTCCATTCTGGGAATTCTTTGATCCGGCGTCGATCCCTGGCATTGATTACGTCAAAAACGTTATGACGTATATCTGTTACATTATCAAAATAATTAGTCCATCAAAAATTTCTCTCCCAAAATGAAAGTTCACCAAGATAATGTAGTTTATTTGAGATATGTACCCAAAAAGTGTTACCTATCTACATGCCATTTCTAGAAAAAATTTCAGGTTTTAACACCGATTTATGAAATATAAAAAAAATTCCTACATTTTATTACATGTTTTGTTGAAGTCCGTATACATTCGAATAGATCGGTATATAAAATTACATATGTCCAAATTTTTGTTTTAAAAAATACTCAAATACTGTGCGCGCACCCTGAAAGGACATTTTAACACCAACACCGTGCGCGACGTCTGTATCGAGTCAATTTTGGACCGTGTTGAATGAAATCAAATCTTTTAAATAGGGGCGAAATTACGCGCTTGTAGCGTAAAGTTTATTTTGTACAGTCGATTTTTTTCTAAAAGAAATACTCTGTAAATAGTTGTGTAAAAATCTTTAAATAAAAAGAACATTACTTTTTAAATTTTAAATCATTTAACAAGTGGATTTACTACACTAAAACACGATCAATTACAACAACAAAAAATGGAAAAAAATAAACAGATTTTCATTTCTTTGTTTAATTTTCAAAGAAGAACAGTAAGAATAACTAAAAAGGCGATTTGATTGTCCCCGTTGTTTAATCTTATTGGTATATTTTAATTAAAAAAATAAGAATGGAAGATTTACATCTTTAGATAATCAACTTTCCCTTCATAAATGTGGGCATTTCGACCTTTCACTCCCAGGCCTGTAACTCGAAACAAAGACCCAGAGAGTGGATATTTTTCAAATTCTTCTGATGAAATTGCCTCGTCAGTTCCATAAGCTGAAGTGGTGACGTAAAGTTCATCTAGCCCCTTCCCGCCAAAACAACAGGAAGTGACCCTCAGAACAGACGGGATGTCAATAGACTGAAGTCGTTGTCCTATAAATTAACAAAAAATATGCTTATCATGAGAATACAAACAGAAATTTATATATGCCGTTTTCTTTATTTTCTTTTATAGATAAATTGGTCTAAATTGATGTAGGTTTTGATCTTAAATTACTAGTAGTTGAAACCACAAGGGTATAAAGGAAATAATTGAGCATTGTTTTAAATACCCGTTTCTGGATCGTATCTAGCGACTCTTCCAGCAAATAAACAAGCTACCCAGAGTTTGTCCTCAGCGTCCATTGTCATACCGTCAGGATAACCATAATCTTCCACGGATTTACCCTCCATGTCTACAGCCACTCTCTGGTTGGCTGTTAGAATTAACCAAATACATGTGACAAATTTACATACTTTCAGGGTTATTCATGCAACATGATTATGTCCAGATATGTTTAAATGTTTGAAGACGTACATGTACATGTATATGGGGAACTAAACGAAAAAATATTTTTTTTTGTTTTCAATAACTATGAACTTTTTATAAATCATAAGACCAAGAAACGAAATACAAGATGCAAAATTATCGATCAAAACACAACGACAACAATGACTTTATACACGATAAGTGTTCCTTAGTGTATAACAAAAAGTATTAATAAAAACCCCAACAAGGACAACATTCAAATCAACGGTTTCGCTCAATACAAACACAGACTGAAACGACATATACACTGACGCGAAATCGAAAGAAACGTACTTGCGCAAACAGTTATCGGGTGGGACTCTTCTAATAATTTTTTTTTGAGTTGATTTAAATCAATTCTTCTATGCAGTTACTTTGGCAAACCGGAAGTAAAACGGTGTTTGTACTTAAGCACAAATCATCACCGCTGACGAACTTAGTTCTTGAAAATAATCGATGAATTCGATATAATGTACTTTGAAGCATTGTTTTTCAAGGAAACTTATCTATAAATACCTTGAAAATAGTCAAATTTTCAATATTACGAGCATTTTAGATATATTTGTAGTCTTATGTATTCTTACGCCAGAGTTCAATATACTCTCGTACAATCAGACGCTCGGCTGTCTACGTAAATTTCCGACAAGCAGAGAGTCTCTCTTGCCGAGGGTCTGGTTGGACGAGATTAGAGTTCAATATTGCTTGGATCCATACTATTTCTCATAAACTGATTCGATTTGATCACGTAGGTTGATGGTTTTATTACTATGTCTTTAAACATTACACAACATGATTCATATCATGACATATATGGTTTCTCAAATTTCTTATCGGAAAAGTCCGCGAGTTCATATTGTAAAAAATGTGCGTAATTCAAATGCATATATGAAAAGAACTACTTGCCATGCAAAATAACGTATCTTTGATTTAAAATAAAAACAATCGATAAAATCAACTCCCGTCAGTACTTAAGTACTTTGGTTGGTTTTCAAAACACTTGTTGATGATGAAATTAATTTAAATCGGTATGATTTCATCTCATGAAATGAACAACTTTGTTTAGGGCTTATGGATCAGATCTTATGGAAAGGAAAATTTGTTGTGTAGGTTTGATACAAAACCTCTGATTTTGATTTCATCCTCATTAATTTGGATTTGAACACTGATTGCTGTACATTCAGGGTAAATCAAACTGCAAGAAGTTTAGTTGGTTGTGTTTTGATAAAAAAGTTTAAGTTTATGTATATTCGTTTTGCAAAAATTTTCGTTGATCATTCAATTAGCCAATTCATTAGGTATTTATGGTAATGAAATTAAGACAAGCACTTTTGGTTATCTTTGCTATTTCATTTCACCATAAACTTACATATATTTCCCGTGGATGTGTCAAAATCGTAACGATAGACTTTGCGTGGTATTGAGTCGATGTGAAACATAAATTTCTCGTCTGATGACCACGCAAGACCGTTAGAAATACCGATATCTCTGGCCATTGCATGTAAACTGCCATCCAAATCTAATCGATATAAGCTTCCAATTCTAGGCATATTTTCAAGATCAGAAGCAATCGGACCGACCGTTCCTGAAAATTAAAATCAATAATGAAATAATTCTATATACGACTTCAGTTACATTCGTGTGTATTATCTACTTTATGAATATGACATTTTAATGAAATCAACTTAAATAAAAAAATACGTATAAATATAACTGTAGCATACCTGCCCAGACCCTCCCCTGGGGATCACATTTACCGTCATTGAATTGTAGTTTTTGATCCGACTCTTGAAGTTTGATCACTTTTTTGGTGTCCCAGTCAAGATGAACTAGGCAACATCCCACCGCAGCGATGAACCCTCCTCTTCTGGCAGGAACCACAAATGTTACTATGTCTTCTGAAAAAGTCAGTAAGTATGCATATAGTTAAACTGAAGACGTTATACTTTCCAATCCATCTAATCAATCCTCCCAAGCATTGTTTATTTACCCATTACCTTTCATTTATTAATTAGCCTGATTAAAAAAAAATTGTGCTTTCTTTCAATTAATTTATTACAAGCATTGTCACTGTCTATGTTTTAGTTCATGTGAGGTTTCTGTTACAAATATATTTTAATTTTCAATTTTAAATAAAATCTTAAATGATTTTTTTTCAATTTTTCGAGTCATTAGAAAGCGTGTCTACCTTCTGTTCTCATTTTTGCTATATGGGGAAGTTTGTAATTATCGAAAATGGATGTAGAATTTTTATAATTTTGCAATAATTGCTTATCAGGTAGAGTCGAATTATAGCATACGCACATCATTTCACACGTGTTTAAATAGCAAATGTGTTAGCATATACTCTTGTGCAGGCATTTCATAGTTTACTGACACATGTCTTCATTTATTAGTTAAGCTTATAAGGCTAATGAAAAACGGATACACGAAAAACTAATTAAAAGTTAAAGATACTTAAAAGTATTTTATGCATAATGAAACGATGTAGACACACAAAAGGAAGATATCATACACGGTAGAAAAGAAGTGTCGACTTAAATGCGATTGGCTGCATCGACAACACCCTCTCAAACATGGTTTGTAAAGTGTAGTTGTTGTTCTTCAAATAGTTTCTTAAATAGTGTTAGTTTACTGCTAGATTTTGTTTTCCTTGTCTTTACCCATGTCATTTATTTCTTTTGTCATGAAGAAGGGATTTGTTGTCCCTAAAATTTGACATAATCAATTGTTCGTGAAGTTAGCATTATATATATATATATATATATATATATATATATATATATATATATATATATATATATCTCAAAAACCATGTAAGCTTTCATGCTTATGAAAGCAAACCCTATCCTTGTACTTTTCTCGCCAGTTACCAAAGAACTATATATGATAAGAGTTAAATTTGGCCCCCATAATTCACCATTTTTTTTTAGTGGTTCGGGTACAATAATATGTTATGTTATAATTTAGAAGAGTTGATATAAAATATATTTTTTACATATTTGATTGATTTATTTGCTTACTTGCAGTATATGACGTCAGAAGTGACGCTATTTCTATAATTCAATCAAAATTAGTCGAAAATTGACATTTTTCTTATCTTTTTACAAATGGGAAATATAGAGCGCATGCTTGAACCAGGAAATTTTTTTTGTCACTTATTAGACTTGGCTAGATACATCTCTGATTAAAATATTTTGTTGGTTCAAGCATGGGCTTTATGTTTCCTGAAAGAAAAGCTGCTTGAAAACAAGCTTTTTTATGCTAAAATGCAAAAATGGCGGGAAAAGGTTGTCTTTACAATGCCGTATTTCTTAATTGTGGGCACTTGAATCAAAATGAACATTAAGTTTAAACATCACATATATATCTGTACAAAGAAAACAAAGAATTACAGTAAAATAATGATATTTTTTAAGGGGCCATTTTAGGCCCATACCATATATAGTACTTTACATCTTGAAATTCTTGAATTTCTTAAAGAAATAATTATATGTTTAGTTACCCGTATAAAAACATTCGTCCGTTTTTGTTCCAGGTTGATATCTGTGAATAGATTTTTCTACTGCATCTACGTACAGAAGCGCATTGGTGGCGTCATCCCAATGGGGGCCTTCTCCACATGATTTTGCTGCATTTTTGACAACACACTCGACAGCCATGTTGAATCTTTTGTCAAATACAAATGTTTACTTTAGACCTAACGGAAGCATTTAGCAAGGAAGAGATTCAACCTACTTATCAGTTGCATAATAACGTGAAAGAGCTCGACTGATATATCTTTTTAAATCATCTAATGGTGTGCACAGAGGCACGTAGTACTAGTGTCAATAAGAAAGGGAGGAAACTTGTCTACTTTATCATAATGGAAACCTTTTTTAAATGATCCTTTTACATTAAATTTTGTAGATTTTATAGCCAAGTGGCCATACTCGGACTTATTGCAATGGAATGTGATAGTTTATAAATAGTGCCTGTTTAGGAGGGTAAGAGTTGAAATTGACATCCGAGAAAACTACTGTCAACCGACGCGAAGCGGAGGTTGACAATGGTTTTCGAGGTGTGTCAATTTCAGTTTAGTATATAAATAGTGCCTGTTTAGGAGGGTAAGAGTTGAAATTGACATCCGAGAAAACTATTGTCAACCGACGCGAAGAAAACTTTACTAATTTTATATATGAATGACGTGAATTTTTTTTTGGCGAACCGTACGCGCATAGTTTACGCGCATGTAACAATTTGTTGTGTTACCCGTTGCTAAGTGTATTGCAAACTTTACTAATTTTATATACGAATGACGTGAATTTTTTTGGCGAACCGTACGCGCATAGTTTACGCACATGTAACAATTTGTTGTGTTACCCGTTGCTAAGTGTATTGCAACGTTTGTATATGCGTTTATATGATCAATAAAAGAATACAACACCATTTGGTTTTTCATTTTACTTATAAACAATGTATATCCTAAGGAAATTATGTAAATTGGTCATTGGTCAGTTGTGTTGCTACATCTTGGCTTTTCATTGGTAAGAGATTTCCCGCGGTATGTTGGTCTTTGTGTTATGTTTTGGCGGGTATATCTATTCATATATTCAAGAGGGACGGTCGACGTTATGATCTCTTGAACATTACCTTTTTATATAAATAATTCATCAAATTGCCCGACCACAATTTGACGATACTGAGTAGTACATAGACAATATCGACTGTTGACTTTAATTTCTTTTTTTCTGATAACTTTTATTTATTTTATATCATTTTCAAGTGTAATAAACTGAGTTTTAATATGTAAAAAAATTAAATCAAGATTAATGCGTATTTGAATTAAATTCATGAAATATCACAGAAGTGTATATTATCAAGTTCGCATATTATCTAAAATAGGTCGACATTGTATATGCCTGATTGTAATAAATGGTCCATTCCAAGTGTACGAGCCCTGATCCATAACCAGGTACATATGTAAATATAAATATATATTCATATCATTTTTAGGAAAGATATGCATTTCCGCATATTCTGTTGATGGCATTTTCAATAAAACACTTTTCTTGACATCTAACATATGTAGATTATCATTTTACAGTATTATAATGTATATAGATATCACTACTGAAATAAAAATAGTTAAAGGCATTCGTGTCGTGTATTTATCGCATAATCAATGACGTCACGTCTGTTTTTTTAATCTAAAGTTTAATAATTTTCAAGGTTATAATTGTTAACCAAATGTGGTTTCCAGTGAATATTTAATGAACTACATGGTTTCTGCCACAGCCTTTAAGGCTTTATCAAAGTGTATGCTATTTTAGGTTTATCGAAATTGTTTATTTTTGAAAAGGACTATATATGGTTTGAGCCTAAAATGGCCCCCTTAAATGTACATTGTTATTTTACTGTAATTCTTTGTTTTATTTGTACAAATATACATTTGAAGTTTTTTCATAATTTTTATTTTGATTTTAAGTGCCCACAATTTAAAAATATGACATCATAAAGTTAACCTTTTCCCACCATTTTCTCATTTTTAGCATAAAACGGCTTGTTTTTAAGCAGTTTTTCTTTAAGGAAACATTGAGTGACTGCTTGAACAAACAAAATATTTTCACCAAAGTTGTATCTCTCCAATACTTATAAGTGACAAAAAGTTTGTTCTTGTTTAAGGTGGCTCTATACACCACTTTTTGATGACGCAGTACGCAAAAAAGTAAATCTGGAAACATGCATTTCCGGTACTGGCTGATTTAAACTGAGGTGAATTGTATGGGAACCGCTATTTTGAAAAATTTGTTAAATGGATAGATTTAATTTGATAATTGGAAAATTCATTACTTACAAGTAATGTGGTATGTGACACCTTCACGTTGTGTGGTATTATTTATCGAAATAAACAATAAAATCAAGTATAAATTTTTAAAGAGTTTTTTTAGCATCATCGATATGTTACACCGTAGCGCAGTGGGTTAGTGGGTTCACTACAAACCAATAGGTCATGAGTTCGATTCCCGTTGAGAACAATAAATTTTTTAACTTTCCAAAAATTTCTAAAACGTATTTTTTGGTTGAATACCGTGAAAGAAAATTCTAAACAGGTGAAAATATTTCAATTATAATATACTTTAATGCACATTAATATCGACACCTAACGGGGATGAGAGGGTTGCTTTGAATTTCTCTCAGGTTGGGATACATAAATCCTATTAGCCTAGTCAATGTTCCCCTTTATTTATTTGACTTAGTTTTGCACTAAAGCGAATATATTCACTTATACAGGGCAAAGTCTATTATGAAATATGCATGTATTTATCATTCCAACATTATATTTAGGAAATTTTCTTCAACTCAGAAATGAAAAGTCCCCAAGGTGTTTGGGCCTTGGGATTTAGGAACGATAACCCTTACATGAGGAACTTTCATACCAAATAAAATTTAAAATATTTTTTGTGTTTATTTGCAATTGTTTTCATTCAATTTTTTATTTCACATTTATTAAAATACATTTTCTTATAACATCAAGCAACTTTTTCAGATGATTTGTCAACAGAGTAAGAAAATATGAAAAAATATGTTTTGGGGAACTACTAAAAAAAAATTGCAATAATAACATTTTTGAATGTTAAGAAGTGTTATTTTTTTTTTATGTGTCCGAAGGAAATATCCATCATATGACAAAATAATTTCTCTCAATTTGTTGATAGCTGTCTTTTTAAAAAATATTTTACAAAAACACGAAAAAACATTAAAAAATTCTTTAAAAATACCTATAGTATCCCTATCGTCATTTTAATATTTGATAAGTATATGTTTTGTGGTCTTCTATTGAAAATTGGAATAAACTGTGGGTGTATAGAGCCACCTTAAAGAGTCGCTCTATATTTCCCATTCGAAAAAAGATAAGAAAAATGTCCATTTTTGACTGATTTTGATTGAATTATAAAAATAGCGTCACTTCTGGCGTCATATACTGCCAATGAGTGCATATAAATCAAATAAATAGGTGAAAAACATATTTTATGTCAACTCTTTTATAAAATAACCCAACAAATTAATGTACATGAATCATTTTAAAAATTGCGAATTATGGGGGCCAAATTTGACTAATATCATATATAGTTCTTTGCCTTTTTAAATTTGTGTCTGATATAATGTAACAATTTAAATTGTCGATATGGGTGTTTCAGAATGATTGTTTTGGGGTTTTTTTTTCAGATTCGTATGTCAACATATTTTTAGCTGCAGGATGGTCTATTTTGTGTATCCGTTCACGGTTGTACAAACAGATACTTCGTTCTCTTGTAATAAAACAAACTGGAAAGATACAGTTCTCGTTCAAAAACATCATTAAAAAAAAGATATATCTATATATAATTACAATATTTGAATTATTTCCTCTTGCAACATGCTTTTTCTTTTTTTACAAGATTATAACTATATTAAACTTATGAATATAAAATTATTTAGATATTCTAAAATTTTAATATTTTTCAAGCAGATTTGAATTTGAGATAGATGAAAAATGCGATATACCGCATATAATCCTTTCAACCCGAATACCCTAAGTGGATATCAAGCGGCAGTGACTTTCGAGGCTGGTTAATATATCCATTTCAAGAACACTTGAAAACAGTATGGTCAACGTTTACTTTCGAAACATTTTGCCATTATACATGTATAAATCTTTGGATAAAATTTTTGATATTCAAAACATTTCTGAATATTGTGTCTGATTATGTTAAACAAAACTGAAACCATAAACTTGGATAATTACATGTGCTGTATATTCTTTATAATGAAAAATTAAAAAGTTGCAATTTCTACAGAGTTATATTCCAAAATGTTATTCCATTGCAATTGCTATATTTCTCCTTCTGATTAATATTTTCACTAAAAATATATAAAAACTTGTTCTTTATTTGTTAAGGGCTTTAATTTCTCCCTCGTAAACATGAGCTTTTCTTCCTTTCACTCCTAGCTGAGTTACTCGAAAAACGGACCCAGACAACGGATATTTCTCGAATTCTTCTGGCGGAACTTCATGCGCCGAACAGGTGACATAGAGTTCGTCTAAATTCTTCCCTCCAAAGCAGCAAGAGGTGATTCTTGAAGCAGAAGGAATGTTAATGCTTTGCAGTTGGTGTCCTATAAAACAATTTAAAAAAAATTCTTCATCAAAAAAGAAACAGAAATCTCAATTTTGTTTTTTACGTAATCTCTAATAATCGAACACCAGATCCGTAAAACATAGACGAACTCTCATTTGATCCCAGTCTCACTTTTCTACGACATTTATTCCTTTGGTAATACTGATATTAAAAGTGAGGTCGTCTAACTGTTATGGGCCCTTAGGATAATCTTCTTATTAATTTTTCTCTTGATAGTGGTTGCCAATAAAACCAAGTTGGTTTCTTAGGTTGTAATGTTAACTCAACTTGAGGGTAGAAATTAATGTCCAATAAAATTAAATTTGAATTGTTTTCATAATTGCATGAATTTCTTAAGTTCTGTCATTCCAAGATTTGCAAATTTTTAATGAGTGGGTCAATTCAAATGTCAGATTTTGGTGTGTTGTAATGACTATTGCTGGATTTAATAACTTTTACATTAAATGCATTCATAAGGTAGACCTCACCTAGGATAGATAATAGGATAGGAATCAGAACAGCACTATTCTGATCAGCTTGTAAAGGTTTTTTTTTACCTTCTGTGACGGTGACATAAACATTTTAAAAATTTCAATTCACATTATCAAATATAACTAAATCACAGTATACCCGTGTCTGGATCGTATCTGATGACTTTGCTGGCGGAGAAACAAGCTACCCAAAGTTTGTCTTCCGTGTCGATTGTCATACCGTCAGGAAAACCGTAGTCATTTATTGGCTTCCCCGCATTGTCTACAATCACTTTCTTGTTGGCTATTTACAGAAATAAAAAAAATGCAACAGGTTTTACAATATCGATGGTAATTATTATTTACAATAATCGTGTCAATTTTAAGATACATACATATATTTCCTGTAGATTTCTCAAAATCATAGCGGTATATTTGACGCGGTGTTGAGTCGATATAAAACATGGACTTTTCATCTGCTGTCCACGCAAGACCATTAGACACACCAACATCTTTGACCATGGTATGTAAGCTGCCATCCAAATCCAGACGGTATAAACTTCCAATCTTTGGCATATTTACAACGTCTGGTTCAACAGGGCCCATAGTTCCTGCATTTAATATTTAGTACCATTGCAATTACCATGCATACAATAATCATTTTTATTTTCAATGTGAACTAAGTATACATATTTCTGACAACATAATCTTTACCTGCCCAGACCCTTCCCTGGGGATCACATTTGCCGTCATTGAAGCGTGTCTGCAATCCATGGTCCACCTCGTGAAGTTTGGTCACTTTCTTGGAGTCCCCGTCCACGTGGACCAGACAACGTCCTACTCCAGCGATCAGTCCCCCTTTTCTGGCAGGAACTACGAAGCCTACTGTATCATCTGAAAAATGAAAATTTTAAATTCCATAAACAGAGGTCTCGTAAAACTTACCATTTGGGGGATACAATAATTTTCTCAAAGATGTCAGGATAGTTTTCAGACTTGAAAACGGTCTAACAGAAAAATGGAATAGGTAGATTCCGACCCCCTTCACACTTTTCCATCCGCTGGATTTCCTTTGATAGGACTTAAAAAGACCTCTTAACATTTCAAAGAACTTTGCTTTAGAGGTCTCACTGGTGTGGACGTACATACATCTTGCCTCGCAATGTTACTCGGTCGCGCTGAAATTATCACATTTCACGCACTGTTCCAAGCCAGGAGAATACTAACATCAAATAAATTAGTCAATGCATTATTTACAAACAGAAAATGCACATCGAATAAAAAAAATTGCATAAAACCCCCAAAACACGAAAGAAATACTACACGTCGGCCATGAGCTTCGGGTGTGCAATCGGATGTAACAGAATTGAGGGGTTTATATACCAGGTACCTGTGTGATGGTGCCTAATTACGAGTGGTGCTCAGCTTTAATTGGCTTATTTTAGAAAATACAGGGAAACATAGGTATATCGAACATGGGATATCTCGAATACCATGCTTCTGTCGAAGTCAGCCACCAGTTCCAGTATATATATATATATATATATATATATATATATATATATATATATATATATATAATTCCTGGTAATCTCAAACATATATTACCTGGGTTATCTCGAAGAGAAGTCAATTTCACGGTCTGCTAATCACACCCGTATGTCTTCCCCCCCCCCCTTTTCCCCCTTATTCCCCCGTTGCAATTTATACCTATTTTAAGAATGATGGTCGATAACCTCCACGCTTAACCAGTGCAGCTATCTTTGACACGGTAATTGCTACGCAGTTTAGGTAGGTACCCCAGTGATTGATAAGACAAACAAGTTCACAGCTCCCAAAAGTAACCACCCCTAACATTACCGATAATATGATTAATGATGCACGCTACTCATACAACAAACAAGTTCACTGCCACCCAAATACCAAATAAGCGCAGCGTAAATTATCATTATCATATCACAAGCCGTATAACTGATATCGATGCATGATAAAAAGAACTTCTACTAAACGAATAATATACCGAAAATTAATTAAATAGCACATACTAAATTATCAACACGCGGATTTAAATCTAATGAATTTTATTCTTGATTTGAACATTTAAATCTAATGAATTTTATTATTGATATGAAACAAATACCAAACAATGAAGAAATTGTCTCCCGCTACACAGTGTCTCAGACAAGCTCCGTACTCCCGGACTAAAGCGCAAGCTAAAGACCCACACCACAGAAACAAAGTTACAAGCCACTGCCGATGAAAAAAGAAGCGTAGAAAGTAAAGCTATCGCCAAGAAATACGAGATCACACAAAACCCTGTCAACGTGGATAAAGAATGCCCAAAAGATCAAAGACGCCTATGAGCGAGCATCTTCGGATCCCAGAGGAAGAAAATGTGGACTAATGACGCTCTATCTTTTATTGTCTGATAAAGTACATGTACATATAGTTCAGGAGTTGGGTTCACTCTACTTGAACCATGAATATATGTTATGCGAATAGAATGAACATTGTTTTCTGACTTCTCAGCAAATTATGAAACGCGAAATGCCCGCAAATCGCTTGCATTGAGTAAAAAGATCGTAAATCATATAATGATAAAGCAGTAAAATTGCATACCTAGCTGAATAGTACTGTGCTCTTTACTCTCTGGGCAATATTTGCGAATGGCGTTTTCTTGAATGTCCACATACAAAAGGGTATTGGTAACATCATCCCAATGGGGACCTTCTCCAACTGATTTTGCCGCATTTTTGATCACACATTCGACAGCCATTTTTAAATCTTTCGTCCAAGATTGAAAACTAAGCTTCAAATGTATTTGCTTATCTGACGAAATATGTGTGTCAAGCTCTAATCTAACAAGATATAGCACCCCAACATTGATATGTAGTTGAACAAAGAGTGTGTTATTCACATGATCCCCGGGCACGGATTGAAAATAAACACCTTCTGCATCTGTTTTGCTGCATGTTTGACCACACATTCAACAGCCATGAGGAATCTTTTGTCAAAGAGAAGCGTCTACTCTTTTCAGACCTGCCATGCAATACAGATACTTACAGACATAACAGTTGTACATAAATCTGCAAGGCCTGCATATATCTTTCAAATTTGATATGGTGCACATAGGCACACATCAATGGGATAGCAGAAAACCTGCCTGCCTCTACGTACCTAATAGGAACCGTAGGTAGCCAAGTGGACAGGTTTATGCATCAGAACGTAATTGTTAATGTTGATACATGCATGTTAAGAACAATCCTAGGTGTTCTTTTCATGAATCGGGAGCTGGAGAGAAGGTAATATCATTTAAATCGTTTTAAGAAAAATATATATTTCCGTGTATTGTGTAGATGTCCCTTTTAATAAAACATTTAATAAAACATTTTTTTTACATGTTGGATAATCATTTGAAAGTATTATATATAGTACATTTATATCGATATCACTACTGAAATAAAAAGGCGTTGGCGTCGCGTAATTATCGCAGAAATAATTTTCATGGTTTACTGCAAGTGGTATCAGGTGAATATTTGATGGATCATATGGTTTCTGCGACAGCCTATAAAGCTTAAACAAAGTGTCTGATATTTTAGGTAAACCGAAATTCATTAATGTTGAAATTTGATAAGCCCCCCCCCCCCCCCCCAATGTATATATACAGACATAAACATGACTGCACGCAAACGTGCAGTTTCTCTTTTTGCGCGTTGAAATTGCGTCTGATATACATGTAACAATTGACAATTTGCTTTGTTTCAGGATGATTATTTGATTTTTCAGGTTCGTTGACAACATATTTTTAGCTGCAGAATGGTCTATTTTGTGTATCCGTCCACGGTTGAACAAACAGATACTTCGTTCCCTTGTTATAAAACAAACGGGAAAGACACAGTTTTCGCTAAAGAAGAATCACTTTTAAATTTTATATATATATATATATATATATATATATATATATATATATATATATATATATATATATATATATATATATATACACACACACACACACACACACACACACACACACACACACACACAACATTCGGATTATTTGCTCTTGCAACATGCTTTTTTTAACACGATTATAACTATAATAAATTGATAAATATAAAATCATTTAAGTATTTTAAATTTATTATAATTCTTTTAAGCACCTTTGAATTTGAAATAGATAAAAAATGCGTAATATCGCACATAATTCTTTTCTGTGCAACCCAAATACCCTGAGTGGATATCAAGCGGCAGTAACTCTCGAGGCTGGTTAATATAACCATGTCAAAAACACTTGAAAACAGTATGGTAACGTATACTTTCAATACATTTTATCATTATATAAAGTATTAGATCAGAATTTTGATATTCAAAACATTTCTGAACATTGTGCCTGATGATGTTAAAGAAACTGAAACCATTAACTTGGTTAATTACATGTACTGTATATTCTATATAATAATAAATTAAAAAGTTGCAATTCCTATAGAGTTATATGTCCAAAAGTTTATTGTATTGTACTTGTATTTCTCTTTCTGGTTTTTTCTACTGAAACAAAACTAAGGCTTTATTTGTTAAGGGCTTTAATTTCTCCCTCGTAAACATGAGCTTTTCGTCCTTTCACTCCTAGTTGAGTTACTCTAAAAACGGACCCAGACAACGGATATTTCTCGAATTCTACTGGCGAAACTTCAAAAACTGAAGAGGTGACATAGAGTTCGTCTAAATTCTTCCCTCCAAAGCAGCAAGAGGTGATTCTTGAAACAGAAGGAAAGTTGATACACTGTAGTTGGTGTCCTATAAAAATAATAATAATAAAAATAATTTGTTCTTCATCATAACAGAAACAGAAATCTCAATTTAGTTTTCTACGTAAATTCACTTATAATCAAACAGCAGGCCCCGGAACCATGAAACATAGACGAACTCACTTTTGATCTCAGCCTCACTTTTCCACGATATGTTCCTTTAGTAAAAGTGAAATAGAAATCAAAAGTGTGGTCTTCTAACTGTTATGGCCCCATGCCAAATCTTTTTAGTTTGTAGTGGTTACTAAGACGACCGAGTTGGTTTCTTAGGTCGAAAGGTAAACACAATTTTAGGGTAAAAATTAAGATCCAACAATAATTGCATGAATTTTATAAATTGTCATTCCAAAATTTGCAAAATCTTGACTAAGTGGGTCTACCCAAATGTAAGATTGAAATTACTTAATTGCTTGATTTATTTTTTTTTACGTTAAATGCATGCATAAGATAGACATCCCCTATGATTGATAATAGGATGGAATCAGAACAACACTATACGTATCCACTTGTAAACATCTTTATACCTTCTGAGATGTTGACACACACACACACACACACACACACACACACACACACACACACACAACTTACATAATCAAATATAACTAAATCACAGTTTACCTGTTTCTGGGTCGTATCTGATAACTTTGCTGGCGAGGAAACAAGCTACCCAAAGTTTGCCTTCCGTGTCAATTGTCATACCGTCAGGAAAACCGTAGTCATTTATTGGCTTCCCCGCATTGTCTACAATCACTTTCTTGTTAGCTATTTACAGAAATAAAAAAAATGCGACAGGTTTTACATTATCGATGATAATAATGCTAAACATGTAATCATATAAGTTTTTTGATACATACATATATTTCCTGTAGATTTATCAAAATCATAGCGGTAGATTTGGCGCGGTGTTGAGTCAATGTAAAACATAAATTTCTCATCTGCTGTCCACGCAAGACCATTAGACACACCAACATCTTTGACCATGGTATGTAAGCTGCCATCCAAATCCAGACAATATAAGCTTCCAATCTTTGGCATATTTACAACGTCTGGTTCAATGGGGCCATAGGTTCCTACATTTAATATTTTTACCATTGCAATTACCATGCATACAATATTCATTTTTATTTACAATGTGAACTTAGTATACATATTTCTGACAACATAATTTTTACCTGCCCAGACCCTTCCCTGGGGGTCACATTTGCCGTCATTGAAGCGTGTCTGCAGTCCATGGTCCACCTCGTGAAGTTTGGTCACTTTCTTGGAGTCCCCGTCCACGTGGACCAGACAACGTCCTACTCCAGCGATCAGTCCCCCTTTTCTGGCGGGAACTACGAATCCTGCTGTATCGTCTAAAAATGGGAACTTTAAATACAGAAACAGAGGTCTCGTAATACTGAACATTTAGGGGATACAGTCATTCCCTCAAAGATGTCAGGATAGTTTTCAGACTTGAAAATGGTCTAACTTAAAAAAACGGGGGTAGGTAGATTCCTTTTAATCCTCCTCCTACTCTTCCTCTCGCTTTTTTTCTCATGTGGTGGATTTCATTTGATAACACTTCATTTGTTATTTTTTAAAATAATGCTAACTTTCATTGTTTTATAAAAATTAATACAAGTACATATAGTTCAGGGCAAGGTTGGATTCAATCTACTTGAACCATGAATATATGTTAATATGCGAATGGAATAAACATTGCTTTATGACGTCTCGACAAATTATGAAATCATAATGCGAGTTCCTAGCAAGTCGCTTGCAATAGGTAAAACGACTGTAAATTTTATTTACGGTTTACAAAGAGAAGAGCAGTATAGATATATCCTATACATCGTATTTTTTTTTATTATATACCCTTCAATTTTACCCTTCTTGATACCGTCAATTTTACAGAGTGTGATCCGATTTTCCGGATCAATACACTGTGGTGATCCGATTCCGTATCATCACTCTCTGAAATTGATGAAGTAGTACGCATCAAACAACGTCTGTATTTTAGCGCGTTTTTAAAATGGGTCGTTTCAAAATAGCTTTGTTTTTAAGATCAATTCTATGTAAGAATCAAAGATTTATAAAAGAGTCTGGCCACGCATAGTCACCAATTTTCCTTGTACACGTATTTCATACATGAACACACCTAGGTGTAAAGCGTAAAGAACCGCTAAATGTTGGTTGCGAGGGGTAACCGTTGCCATAGCAATCGAGGCTAAAAATGGAAAAAAGATAGCAAAACTTACCTACTTTGAAGCTATATTAGAAGGTTTTGCCCACTAATGTAAACTATCAAAGACATAAAACAGCCTTTGTCCTATTTTCAACTATTTTGTTATATCAGAAAATTGACGGAGAAATCACTTTTAAAATGTTACAATGGAAACCGTTACAAATTTTTGAAATCAGTTTTTTTGCGGTTTTTTAATAAGCTGAAATGGGAAACTGTTAAATTTTTTACATCCATATCAATGTCCATGCTATGTATATTTTATTTTGAAAATTGACATCCGTTGCTATGGCAACAAGGCCAAAAATAGGAAAAACTGAAAAATTGAAGATGATTTTGATATGCTTTAATTACTGATTTTATAAATTTTTTGCAATTGTTTTAGTTGAAACTTGTAAAAATATGTCTAAATTTTCATTATATACCACAAAAAGCTTTGTTATGCAACAGAGAAGTGTTGTTGCTATGGAAAATAAAGTTGCGTAAAAAATCACACAGAAATTTTTACTTTTTAAAAAGTCAAAGCAACGGCAGTTATTTTTAGAAAATTTAAGATTTTTTCAAGTGTCATTAAAGTTAAGGACATAGTTTATTTTTTCTCACCATTTGATTTTATATATTTATTCATTATAAATGAATAATATCCATTCAAAGATGCCTAAAAATATTATAATTTTCCTTACTTTTAAGCTTGTTACCATAGCAACGGTTCTTAATTTTCATATTTAATTCTTAATAGCACAATCATAATAGTGTTTACCAAAAAATCCAAGATTTGCAGTTTTTATTCAAATTAAATGAAGAAAACAGATTTTAAAATTTCTTTTTATACTCTGTCCCGAGTTTTTGCTTCCACCACTTTTAGCTTGATATTTTAATAATAGTAAATACCTTTGTGCTCAAACTACGTTCATCCACTAATATAAAAAATGTCCAGATTATCTGTTTTGAAACGCCCCCTCTACCGCTTCAGGTTTCAATACACATCCCGAAATTGAAAGTCTATGGAGATTTTGCATTGCAACAGCCATTAATAAGCCCGGATGATAACGTTAAAAAAATTGCGCGATGTATTCCGAGTGTATTCCGAATGGAGAAAAGATGTAAACATTCCCCATTATAAATCTCCGTAAGGAATCTGTTTTCGTTCCTGTGAATTTTTCTGAGTGGAAAGGGATAATTGTTCAATGAAGATATCTTGGATATATTCCCTTTTAACGATTTCAACTGTATTTCTTTCACAGGTATGTGTAATTTTATTAAAAATCACCAAAAAGCGATGGAAGCAATAACTTGGGACAGACTATAGTAACCATGGAAACGCTCTAAAAATATGCGTTTCTCCATGATTATTTTTTATCTTTTGAAAAAATTCCAACTATTTTTAATTATATATTCTACCCTGAAAACCCCAAATACTACACATTACTCACAATATGTTCTCAAATAAGCATTAAAATGCCATTTTTACATCTTTACCCTCGGTTACCATGGCAACGGGACCACATAGCAACAAACAAATGGTGTTAGGCTTTTTTACTCACCAAAGTCTATCAAATTGTCAAATATGAAGAAAATCTGTGACTATGCGTGGCCACGGAATTTTGATTCTTACATAGAATTGATCTTAAGTAATTAAACGTCATACAGTTGATTTTAAAAAAATTGTTTTGTAATTAAGAACATTTAAATAGACAATGGTTAAATTTATCAATATAACAGTTACTTGATCTAAAGGCCGGATCACGTCTCGTTGCCAGGCGCGGATCATCAGATCAAATATATTTTTTTGTTTAAAATTGCATATCTAGCTGAATAGTACTGTTCTCTTTACTCTCTGGGCAACATTTGTGAATGGCTTTTTCATGATGGTCCACATACAGAAGGGTACTGGTCACATCATCCCAATGGGGACCTTCTCCAATTGATTTTGCCGCATTTTTGATCACACATTCGACAGCCATTTGAAAATCTTTAGTTCAAGGTTAAACCTAACTAAAGCTATTTGCCTAATATCTGACGACCTCTATGTGTGTCAAGCACTAATCTTACAAGAATAGCTCGCTACGATCTGAAACGCATGTTGCAATCTTTTCAATGGTATACTCTAAAATTTGGCCTGGCCTGGCATCAATGTTGGCCTGGCCTCACTTTTGGACTAAAAATTAGCCTGACCCCAAATTTTGGTCTGGCTTTAAAATTGGCCTGGCCTTAAATTTGGTTTCTACAAAACATTTTTGCCCTCATATTTATTTTTTTATATTTTATTGATTTTTTATTGATTTATTTTTAATGCACATTATAAACATCCAACTTGGTGGCTTTAGTGTCTTACAGTGATAGTCTATTAAAAATGATAGTTAAAATTGACGTTCTGTTTTAAATTCTTAATAACTTAGGAATATGATTTTGCCCTGCCATTATATAACCTTGGCATATTTTGCAATGTATTTAGATCAAACTTCTCTCAGTATAAGACATTATCTATTCAACTCCTCTTTTACCAACGACTTGTTTGATAAAAAATAATGGAAGACTGGCCAATATTCGTTTATTCTAACCAACATCAAAGTTCACAAAATGTTTTGCTTTGTTCAAATTCTGGTTATGACCATTCCCAAAGGAGAATAAATATTTCCTAAAAATACAAACAACACAGGCATGAAACTCTACTCTGATCAAGAGATGAGGATTAATGACCATAACTGAGTCAGGTTATCGAAGGATGCAATGATGCAGTCCTTCACAAATGCCATTAATTACATTAGACCATGTGAAATGTTGAATGACAGTTTAAGCAATGAATCTGACCCCAATGTATAAGATAAGCGACAAAAAAATGTTGATATCGAAATTGACCAACTTTGAGGCCAGGCCAGGCCAGGCCAGGCCAGGCCAGGCCAGGTTTACGAGTATGCCCTTTTGAACGGTCTGTTTGTTGTGAATATGCCTGGGGCACGGATTAAAAATAAACATCCTCTTTCATCATATAAATATGTCCGATTTAGCACCATGGGATGTCATTACTGTTATTATTAATGTGGGAGTTAGAGTTACGAACATGTCAGTGCTTTCTATATGAAAAAGTTGAATTCTTGTATCATAAACCATAATCATTAGAGTTACAAGATTTAGAATAACAAAGGTTTAGGATACAGAAATACAAAATAGTAATATGTAGGTTTACTTCTAGCCTCTTCTTTTTTGAGAAGTGGGCAGGCATAGCCTACTTCCGCTTCTCTTCGCAAGCCCTCAGATTTTGATTATGGAAAACGTGTAAATGTCGAAAGCAAAGACGGTTTACCCTTCAACCCATGTTTCAACTCCAGTTTCCCTGAATTTTCGTAATGGAACTATTATTTCTTCATTTTAAACATCATTGCATGCATACATGTATATCACAAATAAATCAACACTAACATCCCTGCGAATGTTTTTGTCATTTAAATTTTAGACCACGTGGTTTTTTTTAACCCTTTCATTTTCGCAGTTAAAATTGTGCCTCGAGTTTAGAGTCTATTTATAGTATCTTGGAATATAATATCTAGACGTTTATTGACTTTAAACTTTGTCTTCATTAAATGGTGGATAAAATAAGTTCTAGAATCAAAGTACTGAAGTACTGACGGGAGTTGATTTTATCGATTATCATTTATTTTAAAATCAGCGATATGTGATTTTGCTTGGTAAGTAGTATCAGTAATCGAAATATTTCTGAGAAATTGTATGGATCCAGGCAAGATTGAACTCTAGTTTTGTTCAACCAAACGCTCGGCTGTTTCCGTTTATCTCAGACAAGCAAGAGAGACTCTCTGTTTTGTCGGATATTAACGGAGACAGCCGAGCGTCTGGTTGAACGAGACTAGTACATTGAACCCTAGCGTAGGAATACATATGACTTCAAAAAATATCTAAACTGTTTGTACCATTAACAATCTTTCTATTTTCATGGTATTAATAAATAAGTTTTCTTTAAAAACAATGCTTTAGAATACATTGCGTCGAATTTATCGATTATTTTCTAGAACTAATTGATGTCAGCGGTATTGATTTGTGCTTTGGTCCAAACACTGTTTCACTTTCGGTTTGCCCGAGTGAGTGCATAGGAGAGTTGATTAAAATCAACTCCCAAAAATTGTGACAATAGACAAAAATAGTTTTTTTTCTGCTGTTGCAATAATTAACATACGTAGTAGCGAACCCCCTAAGATTAATTTTCAATCCGCACCTGAACTAGTAAAAGCATCAAAAGTGAAACAGATTATTATATATATTTATGCAAAATGTTCCTTGAAAATAGCTCGATATACTAAGTTTTTATACAAAACAAGCACCTGTTCTTTTTTTTAAAAGCATGATATAGCACACAAGGAGCATCAAATATGGCTATGATTTATTAAGCAACAACCACGTGTAGAGTGGTTGAACACGAACGATAACTCTGTTCTGAATATCATCGCTTAATTCAAATAGTCGCTAGATGATAAAATAAGACATATGTCTTAATAGATTTTCATGTTTAAACACAAATCAAAGTAGCATATGATATGAAAAACGTCTAGTACTTACGTATTTTGAGAATGTTATCCGAACACTTATACTTCCGCTCGAAATTTCACAGGAACTGAACAAATCTATCTCGGTGAAATCTCTTGAACTTTCATTCGAGCACCTCTTGATTTATTGCATACATAACAAAGATAAAGAAAACATTCCGAACACATTCGCAGGGGTGACTAACCAGCTGTCAAATCATTTTCTCGACTTCTCAAAAGAGAATAACTTCTAGCCGTTCCCATTTTTTCCTATCCTGCACAGTACAACCAAACTTATCATTTTATAACTCAAAATCTAATAAACTTAAAATAAATTTACTCTATCACTTACTATTATTAATACAAACTTAAAAGAAGATGGGGGAACAAGATAGCGCAAATGCCCATTTGGTTTTGTCGTTAAAAAAACAATTTCAAATTAATTTTTTTCCAACCAAATATACTAGATGATATTAGATTACAAGTTTACAAAAGCATGATTTCTAACTATATTCCGTTTTAAATATTTTAACAAACGATAAGAAAAAAATAAATTCTAAAGTTTTGGTGGTATCGAACCCACAACCTGATAACCCTAGCTCTATATAGTCATCTCATGTCTGGTGCTCTAACCTCTGAGCCATTTCAGTCACAACAAACATCATTGTTAAATGCTATATGCAACTTCAACCACGAATTGACGGACTCGTAGTATTTCTCTTAAACGTTCAATTGTTGGGATACAAAATGACATTTTTAAAGTATAGTGGGTCATCTCTCCACGGTTTTGTTGATTGAAATCGGTTTGATTTCCTTTAAACCTCATATAGACTATGACAAAAATATGGAGCCCAGGCCCACTCTATAGAAGTTCTAAAAATGACACTATTTGGAGGTTTTGACACGCATACCCAGTATAAATCAACCTATTCTAAATATTGAACATATCTAAAGGTTATAAATCGATGTTATGGTAAATATACATTGTTTTCAATAATTGAGAAAGAAAAAATATTAGATTTGTCATATTTTAATTCTATATTATCTTACCTATCCTCCTATGGGCAGTTTACACGCCTTATTCACCCATCTTCTTTTAGTAAATGGTTACATGTATGAGTTTAATGATTTTCCAAAAAATAACATAGCATCAGCTAGTTACTTTTGTTCTTTTATGGAATAAATAAAAAACGAAAAAAATGTGATTTTTTTTCTTGCTTAACAGCATAAACTCTAAAATGCTTATCTTAATTATGTTTTCAAAATCTGTAGAAAATGATATTAACATTGGGTTCAGACTTTATTTTCAGCTTCAGGGAGAAGATTAGGTCCAGATCGAAAAAGGCTTTTGAACAGTTAATTAAATCACTAAATTTTCACTTATTTTATTACAGTTGTTTAAACATTGAGTGATAGAATGTTATTTACATTTTTATCTACATTTCTGGGTCATGAATTCAGCATATCAAAACAAACTAATATGGATGAATGTAAAATATATCCTACAGCCAATGTTTTTGATTCAATGCATAGATTTCATTGTTCTACTTCAATAAACATACCGTATAGGTTTATTTACTACGATTAAAATAAAATTCTCTTATTTACAACAAGTTTAAAAATTGAAGACTACAACTTTATTCATAATTTAAGCATTCATTTTCTGTCTTCGTCAGTTTTTGTCGTTAATATGTGCAGTAACGAGAATGTCACATTGACATCTCTATGGGGATCCGTTCATCCCTCATAAATGTGTGCTTTTCGTCCCCTTACACCCAGGTCAGTGACTCGAAACACGGACCCAGAAAGCGGATATTTTTCAAATTCTTCTGACGAAACTTCATAGGCTGAAGAGGTGACATAAAGCTCATCTAAATTCTTCCCACCAAAACAACAGGAAGTGATTCTCGAGGCCGATGGGATTTCAACATGCTGTAGTCGTTGTCCTGTAACAAAGTAGCCACAATCCGAAGAGTTATTTAGGAAGCCTATATCATTTGTTCAAATATAATTACTGTATACAGGGGAAATTTCGCCCCCGTTTTATGTTCACCCATTTCGCCCTCCTTGTCAGCGGGCGAATTTAAGACTAGGCGAATTCCATTTTGTCAAACCATCTCTTATTAAACATAATTGTGTATGGGAAAATTTCAGACGGGGCGAAACTCTTTGCAAGTTCAAAAGATTTAACGGTGCGAAAATGAGCCAGTATACAGTATTTACAACTGAAATTAACTCTACCTGATGAAGACCTGTTAAGGGGTAGACGATATAAAACTTGAAAATAAGTAAACCATGCTATACCCGTTTCTGGATCGTATCTGATGACTTTACTGGCTGCGAAACACGCTACCCAGAGCTTGTCTTCTTGGTCAACAGTCATACCGTCAGGAAAACCGCAGTCATCCAACGGCTTCCCCGCATTGTCTACAATCACTCTCTGGTTGGCTGTTTGTTTTATAGAAATTAAGAAACTGTATTAATTTTTGACAAAAGGATAAACTTTCATGCTCAGTGAGTAGAAAGTGGTTCGATTTTAGGATACATACAAATGTTTCCTGTTGATTTGTCAAAATCGTAGCGATAGATTTGGCGCGGCGTAGAGTCAATGAAGAACATGGATTTGTTGTCCGCTGTCCACGCAAGACCATTAGAAATGCCAACATTTTTTACCATTGTATGTAAACTGCCATCCAAGTCCAGTCGATACAAGCTTCCAATCTTGGGCATACCTTCAATGGTGGGAACCATTGGGCCCATCGTTCCTACAATTTAAACTCTTTGCAATGCAGTCTTTGCTTTCCAGGTGCATGTTTATTAAAATTCAACCCTTTTATCAAGCTGTGTTTCTAATATAAGTATGTATGAATGCATACCCGCCCAGACCCTTCCCTGGGGGTCACATTTGCCGTCATTGAAGCGTGTCTGCAGTCCATGGTCCACCTCGTGAAGTTTGGTCACTTTCTTGGAGTCCCAGTCCAAGTGGACCAGACAACGTCCTACTCCAGCAATCAGTCCCCCTTTTCTGGCAGGAACCACAAATCCCACATTCTCATCTAAAAAGTTTATTTTTCATTTTTTCTTAAGAAAAGACAGGGGAAGGTAAAGAAAGTTTGAAATGGATGACAATGCAACGTTAAAATTTCACTTTGACTATGACAGATGTCATTTTGTCCTTTTGTTATGAATTAATAGAGATATTTGAATGTAGAAATACATCCCCGCAAACTAAAAGTCGGTGATACACTGTAATTATTTGGGCCTTTCGTCCACCCCTCTGTGATTCTGTCTGTATGTGACAGAATTGTTTTTTGACGATATCTTAAAGCTGCTTGGTCCGATTTTATATCAAATTTTATGCACGCTATTAAACGATGGCTATGCTTAGTATATGTATAATAATAGACATTGCAGTAGTTTTACCCGTCAATTATGCCAAATTTCAATGAAGAAAAATACGTACAAAATTTGCAAACAAAACAAACGACATTAAAAGGTACTGCGTTATTTCGCCTCATGTTCAATTTCACCCCTGACGACGAGACGGGTATGGTTGTATTACGAATTTGACATCGCTTTAAATAAAGGTCGAAATGATCAGACAAATTACAAATAAACATGTGTACGTTTTGTTCGCTAATATTTCTAAAGTCTGCTTTCTTTACAATCGATGCATAGCGTGCGGGTTGAATAACCCCAATCATTCGGGGGACGAAACCAAGCGGTTTCCTTTTCTAAACATTCCCGTGATGCATTTTGGTTTGTTTTTTCGTTTGCCCAAAGAGAAATTATTTTTATTTACTTTCAATATTTCTAACTTTGAAAGGAGACTGATTCTGCTTGTGTAAATAGGAGAAAGTCCATAGCTTTCTAAGATATATGATTTGTATGGAAAAAAAATCAGATACTGTAATTACAAAAAAATCGGACCAAGCAGCTTTAAAAACCTTTGAGTATCTGCAATGAACTTTTTATCTTAACACCCCTTAGCCTAAAGGAGATCCCAACTATATGATCAAAGGTTAAGTAAATACATCTCCAGTTTTACATACCGGTTTACAATAGAACACAATAAACAGGCTATATGTTGTTAAAGAGAATCATTCATAGACAGGCCGATTCTCGTGTTGCACATTCTTCTTTTTTTCCCTTAAAGTTGAACACTTAGTCTACTCATAAATAGGCATCGTCACACGCGTATATAAACCTTTCGATTTCGTTACATACGATTCACCCATGCGAATGTGTTCGGAATGTTTTCTTTATCGTTGCTAAGAATGTAATAAATCCAGAGGTGCTCGCATGAAAGTTCACGAGACTTCACCGAACTTTGTTTAAGTCCTGTGAAATTTCGAGCGGAAGTGTAATTCTAAACCAGTGAAAGTATTCCAATTTTAATGTACTTTAATCCACATTAAAATCGACAGATGTCCCACACCACCTTAAGCGAAGGACACAATTCTCAGAATTAGCTTGATCAGAAATGGTTCAGGATGTCATCAGTTTAAAAAAGAATAGTTATAGTATCCTGATTAAAAAGTCGGAGGCACACCTGCTCACGTGTTGAAAAAAATGTGAAATACTCATTATTTTATTTTCAACATGCAACATAAGAACACACTGCACATGATACACGTTAGGAGGTCCTCTACGAGAATACGTGGTACTCGTATCACCCCTGCGAATGTGTTCGGAATGTTTTCTTTATCGTTGCTAAGAATATAATAAATCCAGAGGTGCTCGAATGAAAGTTCACGAGACTTCACCGAGAATTGTTCAGTTCCTGTGAAATTTCAAGCGAAAGTATATGTGCTCGGATAATATTCTCAAAATACGTAAGTACTGGTCCTTTTTCATATCATATCCTGCTTCGAGTTATGTTAAAACATAAAAATCGTCTAAGATGTATGTTTTATTTTACTACCTAGCGGTTATTTAAATTAAACGATGATATTCAGAACAGAGTTATCGTTCGTGTTCAACCACGTGTAGAGTGGTTAAAAATATAAACATTGGGTTGACTTAAAATCATAACCATGTTTGATGCTTGTTGTGTGCAATACCATGTTTTTAAAAAAATAATGTGTGTCTGTTTTGCATAAAAACTTAGTATATTGAGCCATTTTCAAGGAACATTCTGCATAAAATAGTACAGTCGGTTTCACTATTGATTCTATTACTAGGTCAGGCGCGGATCGAAAAAAAAACCCTAAGGGGGATCTCTTCCAATCATGTTTATTGTTGCAACAGCAGAAAAAAACTATTTTTTTGTATTGTCACATTTATTTCTAGAACACATTTTATCCACCAATTAATGACGATAAAATTTAAAGTCAATAAACCTCTAGGTTTTATATTGATTACAAGCACCTAGATTCTCTGAAATAGACTATTAACACGAGGCACGGTTTTAACTGCGAAACTGAAAGGGTCAAATAAAACCACGTGGTCTAAAATTTAAATGACAATAACATTCGCAGGGGTGGTATGCAGTTACAGATAACAGAGGCGTGTTCAGCAAAGCGAGCGCTCGGGAACGCTCGCTAAAATTTTTGTTGCAGGTATAGGGAATTTGGCGAGCGCTTGCTCGATTGAACACGCCTCGGGTAAATCAGAGTTCTACACGTGGACACGTAGACGAAAACAATATCTTAGTAAATATTTCCCTAGCCATAGGTAATACTCTTGTTTATATTTACCTAACTGAATGACGTCGACAGTTCCCGTCTCAGGGTGATATCTATGAACGGTGTTTTCAAGTATGTCCACGAAAAGAAGTGTGTTGGTGACGTCATCCCAATGAGGACCCTCTGCAGCGGATTTTGCTGCATGTTTGACCACACATTCAACAGCCATTTTAAAATCTTTGTCTAGGGGGAAATTAAAACCAGGGCATCAGTAATGCATGTATAGTACGTACACTGACTTATCGGACGCGGTTTGTATGTCAATAATCTTGTGAACTAGATAGCTCGTCGCGAGTACAAACACAGTGTTTTCTTGAACAGCTGCTGTGATATCGTACTGAAACCTCGTTTCCCTGCAGAGTATAAGAGCTAGTCTGGTATAATTACTTACCCGGGCAACAATACACGTTTGTGGTTGAAATTGTCAACTTGTTTTGATAAGATTTTACAGCTAATATTAAAGAATAACGAATTGTTGCACATTGTTTTCATTTCTAAACATTTTCTTACCACCCCCCCCCCCCTTCCTCCTAGTGTTTAATTGTATAGAGATATAACATATCTATTCTATGGATTGACTTGGTTTTATGTTCTTTATATTTTAAATGCATTAAAGTTAAAAAAAAACCAACCCAGTTCTACTTTTTTTTATCTTTAGCTTAGTACCATTTTAAGAAAGTTCGATGGTTGTGGCCATTTTTAGACTATAATGATCTCCTTAAGATGAAGAACTCTATATAAAGATATAGGAAAATACTCAACATTTAAGCTAATAAATATGGATTTTATTTTACAACATAAAAGTTGATAGCTTAAAACAGCATTTCTTAAAACTAAAGGTAGATCTGAAGGTTAATGTGTTGACCACACAGCCTCTTGAACAGCCGACTGGTTCTTAGACTTTCCTTTCAATCCCAGGATACTGACATACATACTAGGTTCATCATGTCAAGTGTCTGTCTAGAGCCGAATGTAAGACATATCATTTTATTTATCTGAGGATCTCGATAAAGCGTCACAGATAACAAGAATTGTAGTTTTTCATGTGAGGAATTTTTTTTTAATGAAAAAGTATTGGAATTCCAATTCAGAATCCTTTCCAACTTTTGCAACCATGTTTTGAATACACTTAAAACTTACTTTCAAAACATGCTTAATCAGTTCCATATTAAGTCTTGTTCTCTATGATGCTACAATGTATAAATTTAATCATCCATACATAAAATTATTCCAAGAGACTAATGGGCCTTTAAGTTTACCTAGATAAAATACAACCTTATAAAGAATCCACAGAAATGTATGTAAATAATTACAATAAATTCCTGTGCCTCTTTTAGTGAATAGGGGTATAATAAATAGATAGACAGATATGCAGTATGGTTGATAGATCTAAATAGTATTCCTGACATAGTAAATTGTACATTTTTTTGGTCGGGAGTAAAGATGAACTGCTAATTGTTTTATTCTATTTAACCCTTTGCATGACCTGTAGAGCAGTAAATTAACGCAAGAACTATCAGCAAATGAGTTTTAAATTTTACAATTTGGTTGAGGCCTCATTGCGCACTCAAGTTATACACTCAATTTGTCTTTTACGTGTCCAGAATTCATCATCAGATTTCTAAAGTTTCATACCTTTTCAAAATAAAAAAAAAAAAGGTTAAAATCTTTAGCCCGTTAGCTTGCAACATGTGAAAGAGTCAAGAAAAAAAATTCTTATGTATAACATTGTCCTTATTTTACCAACATTCTTGAGCTGGGGTTCAAGAATTTTGTTTAGAAGTCATTTCCATTTTAATTTTTTTTCGATGAGAAATTCTGCTAAATACAAGTTCCTCTTACCTGCCTATATATACTTGTACATGTAGTTATTAAATAAAGAAATTTACGAAGAGTTTTTTTGTTGTTCATTTCTTACAATTTCGATGCAACACAATTCTCTTTCACTGCAACTACAAATAAATAACTTGAAGTCAGAACACTAACCAGCATCACTTTACCATATCATATACCACTTAAAAATCCCAATTCCTTTTGGGGAAATATCAAATAAAAATGTAATAACACAGGATGGGATCAAGGTTGTTTATTACAAGTAAATTGTAATAAGAGTGTTATTGGACGCTGAGATTGACATATTTCTCCAGCCTCTCCATCTCTTTATGGGCGACTTCGATCTTCTTCTGGATGAGGGCCTCTTCCCTTCTCTGCTGAGCCAGCTTCTGTTTCTGGGACTGGACCTTTTCCTGGTCGTCTGTTAAACAGAAATGTTTTAGAAACATCGTGTTCGCAAACCAATACGATTATCAACTGGTTTTACTGTATTAAATTAGGTAAAATGACCCCATAACCAATCCCACTGTATTAACCTACCCCTCCATTTTTCAAAATCCTCTTTCTTGAGCTCTGTCAATCTACTTGGTGGCATCTTTCGCTCCTCCTCGGAGACAAACATCAGACCGAAGGCCAGCCCACCTTTCTTCTCCGTCACATCCTCAGTGACCATTGCACGGCGCACCTTCTCGTACACCTCCGCCTCCTCCTTCATCACTCCCACCTTGTTATTTTTCGCAAAACAACTCTGCAGCAGCCCCATATTGATGTACACAACTTGACTACATCAATCGTCGAGACCAATTGTGACGTCACAATAAGTCCCCAATTATGACGTTGCCCATTCGGGATGTTACAACAAATAATGCAACCTCATAGAGGATGACGTCACACTTGTGTCTTCATCTATAATTTGTTGATAGAAACCGTCCGGTTGTGTAGATATGGGATTGTTGCAGAGTTGTTTCGCAAAAAATAACAAGGTGGGAGTGATGAAAGAGGAGGCAGAGGTGTACGAGAAGGTGCGCCGTGCAATGGTCACTGAGGACGTGACGGAGAAGAAGGGTGGGCTGGCCTTCGGTCTGACGTTTGTCTCTGAGGAGGAGCCAAAGATGCCACCACGCAGATTAACAGAGCTCAAGAAAGAGAATTTTGAAAAATGGCGGGGTAGGTTTCTGCAATCTAATTCTTCGGAAATCTATGTACATGTAATATACTAGAAAGCAATTACTAGTAGTTTGATTGAAAAATTATTTGTACAAGCTTCCATATGCGTGTACAAGTTTAATAAATCGTTTTGTTTTCTTCTCAACAGACGATCAGGAAAAGGTCCAGTCCCAGAAACAGAAGCTGGCTCAGCAGAGAAGGGAGGAGGCCCTCATCCAGAAGAAGATCGAAGTCGCTCATAAAGAGATGGAGAGGCTGGAGAAATATGTCAATCTCGGCGTCCAATAACTGTGTTATTACAATTTACTTGTAATAAACAATTTTGATCCCAAACCTGTTTTCTCTTCTTTTTTGGTTGATGTATACTATATGTATTCCGTATGAATCGACATAGAATAAGATGTGGTTAAAGTGAAGTTAACACAATCTTTATTCTTCGCCTGCACATAGTACATGTGCGTCTTATCTTATTGTACTTTAAAAATAACAACTGACTACCTTTATCTGTATCAGTTTATTGTAAATTGAAATGAAAGCATATTTAACGAGAACATTTTGTCATTGTAAAATGAAGCGTGTTAGTATAATATTTCGTCCTATGATGCGACAAGATGAAACTTTTAAAATAAAAAGGTTGTGGGGTTGGGGATTTACAATGTAAAAGTATAAGTGAAAAAAAAAAACATACCAGTATGAAAATAAAAAAAGCTTTGTGTTCACCAATACCTAGAGCCATAGCTATGGTGGAATATATTTCATACCAAGCTCAATATTCATGTCAGTGCGGCAGACTATAGTTGGCATTTTTTAAACTGTGTAGTTCAGCAGCACTTTAGCTTGTAAGGATGTACATTGTACTATAGGCATTGCTACAAAAACAAAATCTCTAGACTCTAGGGATATATTGGTATTCCCCGACAATTCCTCTGAGGCAAAATTGCCAAATAAATATGCATATTTAGCTTTTCTTTAAATCACTTCTCATGTAAAACCCAATATCTCTATTGCACTAAGAGGGCACAATTGCAACACAGAATCAATATTTACATGTACGTAGATTTCAAAAAGTGGAACATCTCATCGACTTGTCGATAAACTTTACATAATTGTTCATTCAATTATTTAATTATCTTTTGTTTTTAACAAAACAATCTGACATCAAAGTTTATTATGTAATGAACATAATACTTGTTCACATAATATTCTGTGCACCTCTCCCTCATCTTTTATTGAACAGTTACACTGCCTTCATAAACATTGGCGGGAAAACCTTTGACCCCTAATCCTTTGACCCGGAAGAGGGAACCAGATAAGGGAAACTCTTTCATTTCCTCTTCCGGTGCTTCATAAGCAGACGTTGTTACGTAAAGTTCGTTCAAACCCTTTCCTCCAAAACAACACGATGTTATTCTTGACGCTGGGAATTCCACAGACTGCATGGGCTCACCTGTTGATGTGAATTGTAAAGCATTATCAAGATTTTTCTCTCTCTATTTCTTTCCACGTAACTGTTCATATTCGAACAAGCAAATCATTTGAATTAATATCTTTGATTATAATGTTTCATTCAATTCATATATATTACAATTGAATTTAATATATAGTACAGTGTTTTGTGTAGCATTGTGTAACAATCACAAATATAGTAGTTTCATCAGGGTTCTTCCAAAATTCAACGATATACATGTGCATGTAAAAACCTTTAATGGTCTTCAATTCATGTGCGCATCTACAGGAGAAAATGGGTTCAAAACCGACTTTCCCTAAACCGCACACACCTGGAAAAGTTACCAAATTCACATCGTAAGCTACCGCAAACCCCCATCCCCATGCTATCATATTATCGTCAGACTTGCACAATAAGTTTACGGACACAATACATTTACGTACATCAGAACGTGGTATGCGTCCCCCCCCCCTCTCTCTCTCTCTCTCTCTCTCTCTCTCTCAATTTATCAACCTGTTTTCGTGCTGTACTTGACGACTTTCCTGCTAAAGAAGTTGGCGACCCAGGCGTTCCCCTCGGTGTCCAGTGTCATTCCATCCGGTAAACCAAACTCGGGCATGGGCTTGCCTGAGTTGTCAATAAACACAGTTTTGTTCCCTGGACAAAATAAACAATGAGATTTTTCCTAATTGTTATCTTTAAAAAAAAAATTCTATTTTATTACGGTTTTTAGATTAGGAATAGCATTTGCAAAAAGTTGCCAATAAAACAAAAACCAGATAATTTTTCCTGAAAATCTATATTAATCGAACTTAACTTTAAATCTGACTAATAAAACATTTCAATGTGTTAATTTTGATGGGAACATTGAAAAATTAAAACATTTTAAAAAAACTTTAAAGTATTGATACTAATTAAGGTTAACTAACCTATTTTTCCTGTGGAACCATCGAAATCAAATCTGTACATTTGCCGCGGAGTAGAATCGATATAGTACATTGTCTTTCCGTCTTCTGACCAAGCCAGTCCGTTAGAAATACCCACTTCCTGTATCACCGTCCGTAAGCTACCGTCTAAATCCAGACAATACAGACTTCCGATTTTCTTCATACTTGGAATGTCTGGTTTTGGGGGGCCCATGGTTCCTATTCCAAAAGAAACAGATAATTGAAGAAACCCGTTGATATTATCTACTGTCATAAAACCCTTCTTTACTCATTTCATCAACAATTTATTAGACAAGGGGTAAGATAAATTCTATCTCCATCGCATATGATATTTGAAATATCATACAGCTTGCTAGAACACGTTTCCCAGAAAAGGAAAAATAACAAGTGAAAAGCTGTCAATGTGACAACAAACCGGGTTTTCTTTTATGTGAACTGTATCCATAATCCATGTCAACCCTGAATTGATAAACACTACCTACCGTATCCAGTGAAATGGAGTACCCTATATGCAATATTTTGCCAAAAAATGACTAAGTTCAAAAGCTGGTATTTCTTTCATAAATTGTCAGAAATCAACATCCTAGCAATATACACACCTCTAATAAATGAGGGTACCCTATATGCATTATTTTGCCAAAAAACGACTAAGTTCAACAGCTGGTATTTTTTTCATAAATTATCAGAAATCAAATTCCTAGCAAAATGCACACCTGTGATATATATACAATTATCTGCAAAAGAACAACGTCCTATCTTGAAAACTGTAGGAGTTATCCGTACAATGAGGGTACCCTTTTGGCAGCCGCTCGCCCGCCCACCATTTTCACCATTTAAGTCACCGGATTTTTCCGTTGGAAATCCCGGTTAAAAATACTTTCGTAGTATATTTACCAAACCAATCAAAAAACCTAGCTTTGTTACACTGTACACGCACCTCGAAAATATTCATAATTTATATTATCATGTCTGTACCTGCCCAGACCCTTCCCTGGGGGTCACATTTGCCGTCATTGAAGCGTGTCTGCAGTCCATGGTCCACTTCGTGAAGTTTGGTCACTTTCTTGGAGTCCCAGTCCACGTGGACCAGACAACGTCCTACTCCAGCGATCAATCCCCCCTTTTTTGCGGGAACCACAAATCCCACAGTGCCGTCTGAAGCATAATGCAAAGAGAGATAGAGGGCTATTTTAATTGCGTACTACACTTTACTAAACGTTTGTGTTACCTTCCTTTTCATCTGATTTTTATGCGTTATCATAAATTAGCCAATTTGTAACAAACTTTCTGGATGTACTAATTTTTTAAAAACTGTACTGCTTTCTTACTTTCGTGTGTTGCGTTACTCTACATTTACTTTTGAAATTTGTTAGCAAAAGAACCTTCTCTTTTAAAATAACTCTTTAACCAGATCTTACACTGAGTATAACTTTGCAAACAAAATGCAGCGCCAGCGCATGGACGTTTAGATATGACAGGCTCTCAAGTTTGTGTTTTAATTACAAATGATCAAATTCCTAATAAGCCAGTATGTACCTAGGACAATTCTTTCGTCTTTACCACTGTCTGGATCATATCTGTGGATAGCGTTTTCGTAAATATCTACGTATAATAGAGTATTGGTGACGTCATCCCAATGAGGTCCTTCCCCCACCGTTTTTGCCGCATTCTGTATGACACACTCAACAGACATCTTTTTAAATTTACACCTGATGTTGCTAGAAGGAGAAAATAACGTTTGAAATATATAGTTATTATATTTTGTATATTCACAGGCACCTGAATTTTTATCAATCAGTTACATGTATCAATAAGCCCGATAAAAAAAAATTCTACCCCTATCACATCATCGTCGGAAATCCACGGTCGGGCTTATCTGCTGTGGGTTTCCGACGATGCTACTACATATAAATAAAGAAGGTGGTGTATTTCTATGTAGTAGGGATATAATTTTTTTTATTTAGCTTATTGAGCGACTGATTGATAAAATTAAGGTGGTATATTGCAATATTACCCTACATGTATTCCATACAATATTTATTTATCAAAATTGCCGAGTCGACGAGTCGATTGATCATATATATAAGCGAGATCAGAAATGCATAAAACATACCTTTACCATGTTTACCTTATGACCTTAATCTCAAATGCTGTTCGTGTTACTGTACTGGCCAATGGCTGAGGTGAAAAGGTCCACCAAGGCACGTCTGTGTCGCGCTACGTCAGGGGCATAGAGTAAAACGTGGAAGTAAGGCGGCACATATCCACACTGCAATTCGGCTGTTGTCGGATATTCGGTGCAAGGAGAGCTAGATGCTCTTTAAACGTGGTTGAGTCTTTATTTCTTAATGCAACGATCAATCTGTACTTCAGCAAACAAAGTTTGTTATCTTTAACACATAAATGATTATTCTTTCCGAAGCCAAAAGCAGAGACCAAATCTCTCTTTTCCAAATGATCTACAGATCTTCAAAGTTTTTAAAAATAAAATTCAAACAAACCCCTGTTAATTCATTTTGCTACACGGGATGCAATAGAAGCTCAGCACTGTCCTTTTCACGGTACATGTAAACCATAGCCCTTTATTGAATAGGACTTTCTTCTATTAATTTTGTTTCTGATATAAATGAAGGGAGAATTGCCATACTTCAATTATAAACATAGCAAATGTGAACTTACGTCAATTTATACTAAACTTAAACCTACGACTGTTTTGACGTATAACGTCAAATGTACGATTTTTTGTAGTAACAAAAATCCTACGAAAAACTCGTACGCCAATTTTACGTTAACGATTAAACGTAGTTTTATTTTGGTGAATAGATCTCCTAGACCATATTTGGACTTACACTTTTTTGAGAAATTCATTTACATAACAGTGATATTTTATACCAAAATAATATGCACAAAAGTAAAATCAAAGACAACCACGGTTATTACAGCCAGATCAAAAAATACAAAGTCAATGAATAATAAATTTTGACGACGTAAGGAAAATGGGGACAAAAAGGTGTAACTTTCCATAGCTGGAAGGAAGCACAGCCAAAAACAAGAGTTGTTATTATGACGAATTGCGAATAATGCAACAAGGTTGGAACCGGAGAATTTAGATTTTGCATTTATATTCTTCTTACATTCCAAGTGTATTATAAATTAGAAAATTTGAAAATATTATGTTTTTTCTAACAATTAAAGATCATATAATAGCTAAAAATCAGTGGCGGCGGAAGCAAATTGAAATGGGGGGGGGGGGGGGGGGGGCTAGACTAATCATCAGAAATCTTGACAAACAATTAAAAAAATTCCCAAAATCATGAAAATCCTAATCCGGGGGAAGGGGGGGGGGGAATACCTATTGTTTCAAAAAAAATTCTTACCCTGCCAAAAATGTTTCTCCCCAAATCCCGAAATTCCTAATCCGTAGGGGGGGGGGGGGGGGGGGGGGCTAGTAGTATACCTTTGACTCCAACTTCTCATTCTTATCAAGGTTGATTTAGGAATATAATTATCTTTGCTGCAAGAAAAAGTGGGGGGGGGGGGGCTGAACCCTTTATGATGCTTTGTGCCTAATGGTTAGGTCTAACTTTGCAAAAAAAGGGGGGGGGAGGTAAGCCCCCTACCCCCCCCCCCCCCTCCCGGTTCTGACGCCTATGAAAATTAGAACTACGCGCCTACTACTATAGAACCATTTTTACAAGACCTTGGACTTTCGGTAAGATGTTACTAATTTTTTTTGTGTCAAAACAAGTTGAGAATGACGCTGGTTTCAAGTGAAATATACACAGATTGCGTAGTCTCAGCTCAAAAGCTAGACAAATCGTGTTATTTTCAAAGAGCAATGGCTGATCATGAGTAGGCAGCAATAAAATAGACAGACCTACGTCATAGTGTTGTTTGACATAACTACCCAAAGTCCAAGCTCCTGTTAAAATGGTTCTAAATAGTTAGACTTTATAAAATAAAAGTGTTTTGGTTGTTTCTTGTTTTCAACAGGGTTTTCCAAAGGATAAATCACTTTATTATAAATGGTGAAGGTGGGTGGCGGGGCGGCTGCCAAAAAGGTACCCTTATTGTTCGAATAACTCCTTGGATAACGATACCGGTCGAGTGATGTTGTAAGAACACTCAAGACTTTCATTTCCAATGCCCGTTATATTCCGTAATTTTTATGAATATTAACATAAACAACCCATAGAATTGGGATACACGTTTATGAGACTTGCAATACAAATTACATATTTAATCCATGCATAGTATAAAAAATGTATTATACAACTTTTTACTACATTAATTTGTACTATTCTAAAGTCTTACAAAATAATTTTTAGCAATGAAAAAACTTCTGTTAAAAGTCAAGTTATTGAGTATTTTTTCCCTACAAAACCATAACTGTATATAATAATTACAGGTACTTATAACAAATACTAATATATTGAATAATATCATATATAATGCCGTTATTGTCATATTAGGAAAATTTCAGTACAGTTTCTTTGTGCATCGCCTTGTTCTGTTTACTCATGCCGTTGAATTAATATAACTCATTGTTAATAATCTTTGAGTAAAAAATTAATGCGCGCCGTGTTTGGAGAGTCAGTCTAGTCGGTGAGGTGGTAAATGCTTATAAATCCAGCTCCATGGGAAACAGCCAATTTGGAGGAATTCCCGTCCGAAATCGCGTTGATCTCTCGAGGACCGTCCACGTTGGCTGCTGTGTCATAGCTTCCAAGATGTGTGCCGTTAGATGACACGATGTGAATTTTGTTTCTCTTGCAATCTGCAACCAGAAGATGGTCCCGTCCGTCGAGAGTTGTGCCGACAGGGTTCAGGAGAGGGAAATCCGAAGTTCCGTGGAAAGATCCCCGGATGGTTCCGTCTCGAGAAATAAAGAGTATTCGATTCTTCTGCCAGTCGCATCCGGAAATAATGCCATACTGGAAGATGTCGATGGATCGTGGGCAGATAAAGTAAGGTCGTTGTTGTATGTCGGAGGCGATTGTAAACTCGACTGTCCCGTTGGAGTTGATGATGTCTATTCTTGGCGAACCGTAAGGCTGGCATACCCCGCCGATCAGCCTGGAGCACCGCTTGTCGTAGGAAATACTTGTGTAGCCAGTTAGGGTTGTGATGCGGCTTGATATTCTCATTATTTTGTCTTCAACGGCCACTTGTAGCAAAAGCCGCCCACTCGGGATTGTTACAATGAAAAAGTGTCGGAAGTTTGTACATTTGGTGTACACAATATCTGTAGGTTCTCCACCAGAAAATACCATCACATTGAACAGGTCACCGCTTTCATGATACAGCTTTAACTTGGAGTTCCATTTATCAACAAGAACCAGGCGATCTGGAGGAATCCAAGTTATTCCCACGACATACCCCTTGTTATCCTCTGGCAGAAGAGTCGGAAATGTTCTCTGATACTCTGCATTTTTGTAAGGGTAATTTGCAAATGGCGGGGCAGAGGGCAACTCAACTCTCAAGTTGGTTTCATCTTCAGCTATTATCCTTCCTGATTTGTTTGCTTCAACGACCCCTAACGGTTTTGTGAAGACTTCTTCAATTTCTTGATTATACTTGAAACTCACCTCTAGCTTTGGGGGAGTTTTCAGTGAGATGGATCCCCCTATTTTGGTCAAGTGGTTATTCATTTCTTCTAAGACATTTTTGTATGCCAGTGCCTTGGGTTGGGATTTGATGGACTGCAAATTACATTTTTCTAAAATCTCTTCTTTGTTTTCAATTGATCGCATAACGGACTGATTCCAGATGACGGATTGAGAAAGTTCGAACTCTTCTTCATTCAAAGCCTGGTCTAGCTCGTGCATCAATGTGGCCTCTTTTTCTTGAAGATACTTCTCAAATCGATTTTTCAGCGAAGTGATTTTTTCCCTGATATCCGTTTCTGCCTTTCTTTTGATTTTTGAGAACTCCCTTTCGTTCTTAAATGCATGATAGCTTGACTCTTCAGATCGCAGCTTTATCTTTTTCAGGCTGATTTTGACTCCGTTTTGCTGAGTTTCCAATTCTTTCAACAGTTCTGGGAGGGACTCAAGTTCTACACCAGTAGTGTCGTCTTTAGTTTTTGAAAACTCTATTATACTTCTACTGAAATTGTCGTCTGGAAGCGCACCCACCTTATCTAATCCTTCTATAGCTTGATGACATGTAGGGCATTGATCCAGGCTGTCTCTCTTTTCTGTAACACAATTGCCACAGATAGTGTGAAGGCATGGCAAAAGCTTTGGGGACTCCAACCGACTGTGACAAAATCCGCACACCAGCAGTTCGTCCGGAATTTCCATTTCCGATCAGATTTGTTTTAAAGTTTATACTGTGCTAAAAATAAAAAAGAAATATCTGCGATTAAAAGAAACAAAATCAGTATTGCGCAACTGGCATTTCAAATTCAGCGGGTCAAAAGCACAGTCAATCAGGTCTTTTGATCCGATAAAATAGTATCTTAATTTATCAACAGATCAATGAATGAGAGGAAAGCAATATTCGGTTTCCCGTTGTTTACCTGTGCACACCTGGGCGAGTGGACAAATGAAATGGCGTAGTGTAAATAATGGAAAGAGCGGATCGTCAGTTTGTCACACAGCATTCAACACCGTTAAAAGCAGTGAAACGGACAGAAAACGACGATGAAATCCTACCTTTTATGGCCGATCATAACAAATAAAATTTAACAATCATATTATGTCTTAATTGATATATAACTCCACTAAAATGTTAGTTAGATACAATCTGTAAATGTTTAAAATTACAAGTACCAAGTTTTGAATGTCCATTCTCTTTTTATTTAAATTACAATGGAAAAAAATATCATTTGTACCAAGTCTGTGAATATGCTATTTTATTACACGCTCACTACGCGATTAACACGTGTAAATGGACATGGTCACGATTTTGGTCAAATTCTATTTTTCTGTTTTTATTATTTACAATGCTTTAGGAATGCATTTCTAATGAACAGATGAAATTTGAGAGTCAGTCATTGAGTTATAAGCAAAAATTAATGGCTAGCGATTCTTTGTCATGTAAACAAGGCTCGTGCCCTGTTTTTGTTTACAAATATTCAAAATACATGTAAAAAACATTTTCAAGCTGATTTGATCGTATTCCTATTCATTTTGAGCATGAATAAACAGTTCCTAACAATGAACACATTCTTTTTATGTCTAAAACTGGAATTTTCACTTCAACATTCAAAATGTAAACAAAAGCTTTGTTTACATAGCAAAGAATTGTAAGCCCTGTAACTCGCTTATAACTCAACGAATGACACTCAAATGCCGGTTGCCTATTAAAAATGCCTTATTAAAGCATTTGAAACATTAAAATCGTGACCATGCATCATTTTTATATACTAAACGCAGTAATAACTTTACTTCTTGCATTTTCAATCAAAAAATTAAATGATAAAATTGTATAAAATTGTTGGACTTTTATAATGTGCAATGAGTATATAAATCAGATAAGGAATATGCCATAAATAGATAATTTAATTTAAAAAGAGAGTAAAGAACAGCGGGTCTATACTTCAGGGTGGGAGATGTTCCTCAAGCACCTGTGGCTTCAATCAGATCCTCTAAATGTTAATTACAGAATTTCTTCATCATTAAAGTTTTAAATATAAATTCTTGGACATGAATGCAGCTTTTATTGCGGATCGTGTATTATTTACTGATTCGTTTTCATTATGTGGTTATTGACAACGTCGTCAACAATTTTCAATTTAAAAAAAAAATTAAAAATACCATGTAAAAATTTATTCAATAAAAAAGAACATTTTTAATACTAGTATATGATAAAAACTCTGCCTTGGAGTAAGTTCGTATAACCATTACTTAAAACGCAATCTCTCTGCAACAGCTCGGCTGCCTATCCTTCATACACATTGGCGGGGCGCCCCCGCACTCCTAAACCCGTCACCCGGAAAACCGACCCAGTCATCGGATACTTTTCTCTTTCCTCCTCCGTTGATCCCTGCACGCCACACGTCACATACAGTTCATCGAAGTTTTTCCCGCCAAAACAACAAGAAGTTGTTCTTATAGCAGGAATGTCAACAGTTTTCGATTGTTTACCTGCAAAATTAAACATTTGAATACAGATTTGATTGTATACTTTTGGAAAATTGAAATTATAGAAGTATGTTACGGTCGCTTAAACTTCAAATGAAAACCAACATCCCCTCATTCATTAAATCTTCAGGGGGTTTTCAGTTTAAAACATATTCTATAAAGTTCTTGTTTTTTTTTTAAGGTATAAATTACAGAAATACACATGATGAAAATGGCAACAGAATTATATTTAGAAATGCCTCACCAGTTGTTGGATCAAATCGAACTATTTTCGCGGCGCCGTAACAAGCAACCCATATTTTATCCTCTGTGTCAATACACATGCCGTCTGGGTACCCGAGGGTGGGGATTGTCCCCTCTCCAAAATCCACGACCACGCGCTGGTTACCTTTGGAAGGTGAATGCAGACGTTTGAAAATCGAAATGTAAAAATGATATTCGTCTGACAGATGATATTAAACGACCTTTATTACTGAAAGTTCACACATCAGTTTTTTTACAAAAAAAAATGTTCAGAAATCACACTTCGTGGCGAAGGCTTCTGATATGAATATCATGGAATGTGTGTAAGATTGATTAATATGAAGTGTGCTGGCGTCCTTCGAAACCTTCAAAACCAATCCCTATTTTTTGTTGTATAGTTTCCTATCATTGTTTATCCCTTTTTATTATACAAAAAGAGTGCATTTATATGGTGGCATATCTCTGCCCCTTGTGTGCTAGTTATTTTTCTATTAATTATGTCGACATGCAAGATAAATATGTTGACATGCAAGATAGTTATGTCAACATGCAACATAACTATGTTGACTTGCAAGAAAACTGCAATCAAAAAAGAGTTATAAAAAATCTCAAATATCGCCAACATGTGACATCCAAGATTCTAGATACGCTACCTACTGATGTCAACATGCAACTTATTTATGTTAATATGCAACTTCTTTATATCGACATGAAACTTATTTATGTCGACATGCAACTTATTTATGTTGACATGCAACTTAGTTAAGTTAACATGCAAGATAAATATGTTAACATGCAACATATTTATGTCGACATGCAACTTAGTTATGTTGACATACAACTTATAAGTTGCATGTCAACATATTTATCTCGCATGTAATCATAACTAAGTTGCATGTCAACATATTTATCTCGCATGTCAACATAAATAAGTTGCATGTTGACATAAGTAAGTTGCATGTTGACATAAATAAGTTGCATATCAGCATATTCATCTTGCATGTTAACATAAATAAATTGCATCTTGACATAAAAAGGTAGCATCTAGCATCTTGGATGTCACAGGTGGGCGATATTTGAGATTTGTTTAGATTTTTTATAATTCTTATCTAATTGCAATTTTCTTGCATGTCAACATAATTACGTTGCATGTTGACATAATTATCTTGCATGTCAACATATTTATCTTGCATGTCAACATATTTGATAGAAAAATAACTTGCACACAAGGGGCAGAGATATGCCACCATACATTTACATGTTCAAACTTTCCAATTTATCAAATAAATATATTTTTGGGTTGATGTGTCTTTTATTCATAGATATATTTCCTTTGATAATTCAAATTACATAAATCATGTCAAATGGACATACATACATATACATGTAGCACAAGTTAGAATTTTAACATTACACATGCAAAATGGTATTACACAACTACCATACTTACTTATATTGCCCGTCTCAATGTCGTAGTCAAAGCCATACACTTTCCGGGGAAGTGAGTCGATGTAATACATGGTTTTGTTGTCTGCAGTCCACGCAAGACCGTTTGATATATTGATCTTGTTTACGCATGCGTGAAGAGAACCGTCAACATCCAATCGAAACAAAGATCCTCTTTCTCTCTCCGGATTGGCTGGTTCCGATTCGTATCCCATGGTTCCTTCAAAAGTTTAATAAATTTTATGTTGCGAATCATGACTTTTCATAGATACATGTGGATTGTTTTTTCTATCCAAGTAACTTTTCTTGCAATCATTAGCTGCAATAATGTCGCCTCTCCGATTTTTCTATCTGTAGATCTAAGAATTGTCTTGATGCTGGGTATACCAAATACTTACCCGCCCATACTCTTCCCCTCGGGTCGCATTTGCCGTCGTTAAACCGATTTTTTGTTCCTTTGTCTACTTCGTGAAGTTTCGTGATCTTCCGGGAATCCCAATCGACATGAGATAGCGAGCGACCCAGACCCACAATATAGCCTCCTTTTCTGCATGGAACAACAAACCCTACACTATCATCTACAAGTTCAGAAAAGTTATCGCTTTGAAAGTGTTCCAACTGAAACAACATACAGTAGCATTGATGATTTTGTTTCCTCAATGCTATCCACTTTTTATGCTAATTAATACAACTTTTGATTATGATTACCAAGACTTCATATAGTATTAAGTATTATTTCACAAATCGCGATCAAATATAAAGCAAGGAACAAGTGCAGGTCATTTCATGCATAATATCATTAAGAATTATATAGGTTGTCAGGAGTACATTTCAGATCTAGTATTGCGGACGTGATTTTTTTTAACACTATTATTTATTACCGTCAAGTGTACATAATTATGTACCTAGGTGTATCTTTTCGTCATTCCCGGTGTCTGGACTCCATCGGTGTACGTCATTGCTCAGAATGTCCACATACAACAGCGAGTTCGTCCTGTCGTCCCAGTGTGGCCCCTCCCCTATTGACTGACAGCTGTTCTTGACCACCACTTCCACAGACATTTCTAACGAGGAATTGACAGTACATGTAGTAGTATTTCTGCTCTGTCGCGAAACAGACGTGATGAAAGTGAAATAAAGAAGAGAACGTCCATTGTCACCACCATGTAAACAACTTTGAAAGTCTGTGTTGACCAAAGCTTGGTAATAAAATGCAACAACAAATATTGCTGATTCCTAATTATCTCGATATCCATATGATAAATGCCAGCATTATTACGCAGACGGGTACTTGACCTACCTTGCTAGTTTTATATATAAGCAAATAGTAATGTTTTCAAACTATGAATTTAAGCGCCAAGGGATAAAACTTTGTAGTGATTTGCTAGCTGCAGGTCTGTAGCTTCCATGCTAAGGCTAAAAAATATGGATGGACGACCTTAGCTGCAGGTTTGTAGCTCCCGTTTGAAAATATTCGGATAGACAGGTCGTCTATCCAATTTTTTTCAGACCTGGAGCTGCAGACATGTAGCTAATGTTTTGGAAAAAGATGATGTACGTTCCGTGATTGAGTACCTGTGAACTTGTAAAATTACCTGGGTCCTTTTGCAAACTTGAAAATACGCCCACTGGTCAGTTAAAATGGTTTCCTCCATGATAAACTACACGTGCGCGGGTCAACTAGGACGTTAAAGTAAATCATGCATCGACTGATCCACACCACAAGTTTTGTGACGTTTAATTATAAACAGGTGCATCAAGTTGCTTACCTATTCTACCCAAATCCTTAGAAGTAATACAAAATCCGAGATAAAGGTAAATTTGCAATAAACGTTGTTCTGGGCCGTTATCTTTACAGGTGAACACGGTGAACCAGCCATAGTGTGATAGTGCTAATGCGACGGTTATCACAGAATACATGTAAAAGTACCGCACCACATTTAATACTTGTGAATAATATTATACCAGATTCGAAGAACTCAAACTTTGTTTCTCCTTTTATATGTGATGAAAAAGTAAATACGCAAACCCAGAATTTTTTTTCGGGGGGGGGGGGGGACGAAGGATAATTTTGCCTGCAGGGGAGGTGGCCCAAGGCTAAAATTCGTCTTATACTATATGTGAATTTTATAATTCGGAACCCGACCCTTTCCCCCTCTAGAATTTAATTTAAATAAAGGCAGATCCAGCGCCAGTCCCCCCCCCCCCCCCGTCCCGTTTTGATTTTTTTTTTTTTGGGGGGGGGGGGGATAATGTATAAAGTACAGGGGCGTACAAGGCGTTGTATATTATTTATTATTAGGAGGTCTCTAGAGCCATGTGGCAACAGATGCTTAATCACCCAATCCCTTTCTTCAAAAACAAAATTTATCGACTTTCTCCTCATATCAACCTTCTCATACTAAATAGACAAAGTATAAGTGAAAAATTGAAGAATTTTCAAAAGCAGGTAATTTATAAAATATTTATAAAATATTTTGCCCCCAAACTCACCGCCATGCATGTTCGACAATTTTTAGATCTACCCTTGTCGATCCACTCTTGGGGTGTTATCAGCGGTTCCAGATTTAATTTTCGGGAAGGGGTGTTTTTGGGGGGTGGGTGGGTTGTATTTTGTTTGGTTTTTTTTTCAATGTTCATTACGTACTATCCCTAAATCCGCGCATGGGTGGGAAGCGAAGGGTTGCATAATAAAATAATGAATTTATAGTTATAATGGAAAGCATTAAAAATATCTAAAATTATTTTATTTTTATTTAAGATATTTTTTAAGCAAGGTTGAAATAATTTAGATTTTAAAAGCTATTTCGCAACAATATTAATCATTGAAAATAAATCGAGCTCGACAAACACAAAATACTTAATCCTAACCTTTTGCTCGATTCAAGATGGCGTTAGGAGACGAGGTTGTTGTCGCCGGTGAACCAGAAGAACAGGTTTGCCATCAAAACTCAGTCAGAAATCGTTAATAATAATTGTTTTTATATTAACCAATAAAATGCCGAAAGTATACAGGTGAAACATCCATACTCTGCACAGTTAACAAGGGACCTCAACCCCAATGTCAAAACGTCCTTCAACTTTCTCTGTGTTCAATGATAAGTTCAACATGTTCAAAGGGGTATAAAATGACAGATGCACTTTATTGATACTTGTCTAGTTATGATATGATTAACCCAATTATTATAGAAATAGAGGTTAACGGCGCATTTGAGAAATGAACAATCGGTAAACAATGGTACATCTGTATATATGTGTTATATAATTACTTTAAAAAGAAAAACAAAGTTATGCAGAGATGTGTTGCTAAAGCTTTTTACCATTTTGAGTTTTTACCATTTTCTATTAAATGTGTATCAAGTATGTCAATGTTTGGTTTTACAGGAGGCAGATGCTCCTGAGGAGGAAGAAGAGGAAGATTTAGTGGTAAGATGCAAATATGATCATAAACAATCTGATATCCAGGAGATACGTTTAAAGACGTAATGTCTTTTACAGTACACGTACATGTATATAAAATCTATAGTACCTCTGAAATGATATAAATGAATAAAACATAAAATCAAAACTTAACATTACTGTTATAATTAGCTGCAGAACTATAGCTCTACTGGAAATTCCTGTCGACAGACCATAGAGCTTAAAGGTTCCATCAGTACCTTAAATTTGTGCACCCTATTGGACTTATTTATTTAATTGACTCAATAGAGGAATATTATGTTCTAAGGTAAATGTTGATACCAAAAAAATTTCTGAGGCACTTTTCTTTTGGTTGCCATTACTGTACTTGTCTCTGAAAATTTTTAAGCACCCTCACAAGCCCCATAAAGTTAAACGGTGTGGTATGTCTACAGATAAAACTTATGACTCTTGATACTGAAAAGATTTTAACATAGTTTACTTTCTGAGGTCGGTTAGAGGGTGTAGGAAAAATTTTGAGTCAATTAAAGTGGTATTTAATTTGATAATTTGTTTAGCAGCAAGCATTAAAATGGTTGAACAAATGAACTGTCAGTCTGTAACATTTTATTATTTGATAAGATTTACACGAAGCAAGTCCTGTCTCAAGGCTTGTTCAAACAAAATAATTGCATAGAAAAGGCTTGTTCAAACAAAATAATTTCATAGAAGTGCTCTTGATCCTAAAGCTCATAGCAGGTCAATTTCATTTCCTTGCTTTATCTGCAATGCTGATTACTTGATTATCTGATGATTCAAAAACATGAGTGCAATTTAATGTAATTTACAGTATATGAGCAGTTTATTAATGTACATTTACATAGACATACTTATTTGTATGTAAAATGTGAAAAAATATAATTATATATGCATGCATATATATCTTTAAGAATCTATATTGTATCTTGCAATTTTCTAAATATAGTAAAATTCATATTCGATTTTATAGGATCCTCAAGGAGTACTTAGAGATGAATGTATCGAAAAAAATGCCAAATGTCAGGAACTAAAGGATATCCTCGACAAGTGCAATGAAAGGGTAGCTGTAAATCCTGCAATTGAGGAGGAAACATGCGAGGAGGAATTGATAGATTTTGTGCATTGTGTAGACCACTGTGTGAGTATGAACGACCATTCACTTCAGTTATTAATAAAATATATTTACATTTCCAAATATGCTACCTTATATGAACCAATAGAATAGCAAAAATGTTCACTTCTGTGTGAACTTTTTCATGACGTCACAATGATAAATGCAGGCGCTTATTGTTGGACGGTTGCAATTTTGAAAACATGATTCTGAACAGTGTGTCTTTTTCAAACGTAAATATAAGTAATAAACAGCAATTTATAAGGTTCACCTGGATATCTAATCAACTTGGTTGGTCACATGATCAAATCCTTTGAAGCACTTCAAACTTGGTTGGTACATGATCAAATCTTCTGAGAAATCCTTCGGGCTTCACAGGATTTGATCATGTGACCATTTACATGCAAGTTCATATCCCGATGAATTTTGCAACTTGCTGTTAATTTCTTTAATGAATAAAATCATTAAACTGTAGTTTTTTTCCAAGTTTCCAAATATTAACACTGCATTATGATTTAAATTGAATATTAAGATGATTTTTTTCATTTTGCACAGGTTTCGAAGTCCCTATTTAGCAAGTTAGTGTGATTCGAGACCAATTATTACTAGTATGTTAAGCTTTTAGTTGAACACTGTGTTGTCAAAGTTCTAAATGATTGTGGATTGCGTTTCCAAGAAGACCAAGTGGTATCCTGTGTTGGACTCATCTAAAAGACCATCTTTGACATTGATTCCATGTTGGATATATATTTCTTTCTGTATGGACTATTAAATTTATTTGAAAAGTATGGAAAATAAATTTGTCATTCTTTCATATCTATGTCATTCTATGGTGTACTAGTATCAGAGAAAGGTTTCTTTTAAATTTGAAAGATTTATCAAAAACAAGATTAACTATTTGATCAAAAAACTAAATTATGCATTGTCAGAAGAACAATCTTGAAATTTAGAAGTTCCATACACTGAAATCATTTAAATAAGTTACTATATACAGCTACCTAATACAATACGATGAATTCAGGTCTCTTTTTTTACTGCAGGGTGTTTGGATCGGATTCCTAAAATATGGCAATGAGATGTTTATATTTGCTACTCAACAAATAGTTTTGACACAATCTGCCAAAAAATGTATATATATAGTATAATAGGAGAGTTTCTCCCCTATTAAACTACATGTACATGTATATATATAGGATTGATTTTTTTTTCACAGATTGTGTCGAAACTGTGCTAGCCAAGGGTTTACGAATTATTGCAGAGAAGATCGTAAACCCTTAACTAGCAAAAAAAAAGGAGGACTTAGGTGAAAAATAATATCTGTAATTATAAAATAGAAATGAGTTGCAGTCCATTTTGGTTTTCACAATTACCCTGCCTTTTTACTACAAAAGGCCTGCAGGCCTTAATGGTCACACAAGTACCATAGCCCATACAGAGGCAGGTCAGGGATTCTGATATATACATGTATATGCATGAAAGTCTAATATTAAATCTTAGTTCCAGGGGCCAGCGAATCTAAAAATTGGTTATTACCCCTCTTCCTTGTCTTAATTCTTGCAAATCTATGAAAGCTATAGTTTTGGAGCACAGCGATATCTTTTTAAATGTGTATACAATTTCAAGTTTGCCAGATTTGCTGGACATGTTAATAAATGCGCTTGGCCTGTTATTGAAAATGTACAAGACTAACGATAGAAAATAATTTTCACTGTCAGTTTAAAAGGAGCTGAATGCTAATTCATTGGAAAACGCACTTTTGGGTACAATTGTATCATTCTCGAGAGAGTTATGACCCTTGGACTTTGATTCCAATTACATGTATTTGCAGTTTCCGTTTCCGTTTTTTCTTCTTCTTTTTTTCGCAGGGTTGCACTTACTAAAATGAATTTTGGTACACAGATTTATAATAATAATATCTTGGTCAAGTTCGATTTTGGGTATGATCGAGCTATTTTCGACAGAGTTATGCACCTTTGACTCCAAAAAATTACAATTATTTGCTTCAGACAGACACTTTCCGTTCTTTTTTTTTTCGCAGAGGTGTCAAGGGAGTGGGGCATAAGTGTTTCACAAACATCTCTTGTTGTTACAGATTTGCAGAAGATGTCAATTTTGGTCCTGCCCTTTGGGGTCCTTGTTTCTCTTAGTTCAATGATGCATCATAGCACATTTGAAAAGAACTCACCAATGGCAATTATGGCATGTAGTTTCCTAAAGAAGTAAACTACGCTTTTCAATTTGAAACTATTGGAGATGAATAAATTAATTACGTGTAGCGTTCAGAAGTATTGGCTTTACAATGATGAATTCCAATTTTCCAGTTATGGCAAGGTACATGTAGTACTAGTATACCCACGAATACCATTAAAAATAACTATAGTTGAATATCCTTTCCTGCATATAAAAAATAAAAATGAAAAATAAGGACATATACACTAAACCCATTAGTGAACAAAAACCCGAATGCCATTAATTTAAACTTAGTTTAATAGTTTAAACAACATTTCTATATGTTTTTCGAAGTAAGTACAAATATCTGACAAACGGTGTACAATAAGATTGGGAAACAAACCAAAAGGCTTATACAAATCCCTCTCTTAAGGAAGAGGAGAGGTGCAAATTACATATCTAAAGAGGAAAAACACAGAAAGCATATACATGTATAAAGGAGAGAAAAAACCCATCCAAAATATGTTAATCGAGAATAGAGGAAAAGAAAAATAAAAACATTATGACATATGCTATAATGCATAAATTTTTGAGAGTTGGAAATAAAAGTGCATTATATTATTAACTAGTGACCTAATCGACCCACGACCGGATATCTACATACAAGTACTATACTAAGGAAAATAATACAATATGTTTATAACAATTTACAGTACTACTCTAAATCTTTATATAAATATATCCTAGATATTAAAAAAAATATCAATAAGAAGAAAAAATATCAAAGTTACACTAAGTAGATGTACCCTGAAATCAGTTACTGTCAATGATAAATTTTTGAACCATTTAAAAAATATATTTATAATCATTATTGTTAAGATTGGGCACCCAAAGAGCAATAGGTTAACATTAGTTGGATCTAGAAGTTTGTTAATTGTAATACTACTTATTTTATTTTAGTTTGGGCAATATACAAAATGTAAAATTAAGATAATGGTCATTACTTTCTATTGAACTACGGGTACAAAATTAGGAGGGACAAAGGTTTCTGTGGAACATATAAAGTTTGAGGGCGCTGCACTCTAATCTTAGTTCCGAGTGTAGAATTTGTCCTATTCTGGATCCAAAATTATAGCAATCGGTAATGTTTATATTGTTACGATTTAGATAGTTTTGAAAATTGTTGTTTTGTATTTCATTAGGTAATGTATTCCATAGCCTTATTGTACTTAGAAAATAATGACTCACATAGTATAGCCTTGTTCTTGCGTATATTTCTCGTATGTAATTATGGAAGTTCTAGTATTATGTGTAATTTACTTTTATAAGAGTTTGTGTTTCTTTTAAAGATTAGATAGATACTAACATTCGGGAGTCTTGCCGTGGAACATTTTAAAGAATTAAACAAGTCGATGGTCTTACCTACGCTTTGATATTAGGAAGCAGCCTGTTTATGTGTATAGAAGTGTATTGAAAGCCATTCTATTACCCCCCCCCCCCCCAACCCCGGTCACAATTCGTGCTGCTTCTAATTGAATATTTTCTATTTTCTTGACTAAGATATTCCGGTATATTACCCCATATTACACCAGAATATTCTAAGTTTGGTCTAACGAAGGAGAAGTATATCTTTTGTAAACAGTTCCTATCTAATATAAATTTAACTTTACGCATTTGCCCAATCTTGCACAAGCTTTTGATAGCATATAGTTTATTTGTAGGTTTCACCAAAGTGTTTGTGCGATTCAACTTCTTTGAGATAGACATCATCAAATAGAAGCGAGGGATGAAAAGATGAATTTCATTGTAAATTGTCATGCATTCAGTTTTAGAAGGATTAGGGAAACAAAGTAAACAAGCCAATTTTTAGAAAAGTCATTAATTTAAAGTTTAAATAAATTTCGAAAAATTTCAAACCATACTGACCATTAACAAGAGTTCTAAGTATTAAACAACCCCCCCCCCCCCAAAAAAAAAAAAAAACCATTAAGAATATCAGATACATGTACCATTTGAAATTCATATACATCTAAATCAACATTTGGTCAAAACTTGTAAATTGTGACTCCGATATAGTAAAATACATGTAGATAAATTGTTTATCCCACAAATTTATGAGAAAAACGTGCCTTTCATTGAAATATGAAAAACTCAGAACCCAATCTTATCGCTCCCAAGAATTCAAATATTTAGAGAATTATATTAAATAACGTGAGTTTTATTCAAGATGAATCGGACAATCATCTTTTGATTTAAAACTTCTTCTTTTTTTCACACACAGATTCCAGATAAAATTGTACCATTTATGAAATATGAATACCCTGTGGTAAAACATCCAACCAACCAACGATTCCTCAAGTAGTGAAGAGATTTGAGAAAATGGGATCTGTAAATTGGTTGTTGTGAGGAATATCACTCATCCAATTGTTGTTGTCATTGATGAAAAAGGACGTCATACTGACGCACTCTCTTTTTTGTTGCGTTATTAAAACAATGCTCAATTTCTAAACAACCAATGAATGTTTGTGAAATTTGTTGAGTAAAAATTAACATCATAAACAGTTATGAAAATGCCTTTGATTTTTCTTTAATGTCATTTTAACAGTAAATGCTATCAGATATTCTGGTACCCCCTAGCTGTACTTATTTCTAAATATAAGATCATAAGATAATTTGTGCTGTAGAGTGGGTGCTGTTTTGAAACCGGAAGTGGAAGGTTCCCCGGTGTTAGTTTCATAATGGATTGCAATGTTATACATTGTGAAAGTCATAACAGACAAAAAGTCTATACAGTTCATAGGATTTTCACGAATATGTACAATATGTTTGACCATAACTTCATGCATGGCGTTAACAAGCCAACCTCCATTCTCCTCCCGCCCATATGCAACTTTTCCTGAAAAATAAATTTACTGTAATTTTATCATATGAAAGCATTTCAATTATATCTAGATATCATTCAGCACAAATTATTTTTTTTTTCATTTTTACATACAAAATTCAATTAAGTATGTAGAAAAAAATGTCACCATTACCCTCAGATGTAGCATACATGATCAAAAAATCATTATGACATGGCGTCGCAACTGTCGTCATAACATCTTGGACTGGTCTAGCGAATAAATCCCTCTTTTTGAAAAATCCCTTCCTTACCCAGTTTTTCCCTCTTTCAATGAAGGAAGGTTCTTCAAAAAGGTCCTTGTTCTTGTCGCGAATGATATCAACATCTAAACATGGAATAACGTCATCTGAACTTGACCAATCCATCAGCTCAGTCGTCAACTCTGTATGCTGACTCGCTTCATTTTCTCTGTACACGCCTTCTTCAAAGTTGTCTTCACTTTCATCATTGGTGGCCATGTCACCGGCTGACATTGGATTTGAATCGTGTGCATTGTTGGATTGATCCAGAGAGTATCTGCATCTCTTGTCAACTTGGTCCACACTGCCATCAGCCACTTCTGTGGGTTGTGATGCTGAATCATCTGACATGCTCTCGGTTTTGTCACGACCTCGTTTAGGTTTTGAATGCTCTTTCAAACTATGGTCGGTAGGTATGTCAGCACCTCTATCAAATCGCTCTGCTCCTGGATCAACTCGGCTTCTGCAGGCCTGTAAGAGATGTACATGTAGAGAATCCACCCCTTTCTCTTATACTCCTGTCCGCTGATGAATGTAAGGGGGAGGGGTGATTTTAATTGACAGAAAAACCATGATTGACTAAAAGGGGGAAAATCCTATTTACATATTAATCATGTACCTGCACAAAGAATAGTTTGGGTTTGCCTTGTAGCGCTTTACATCGGTTTTCGTCTAGTAAATCAAGGAGAAGGTGTGTTCTAATGGCCCTATCTGTTCCGTAAATGACATGATGGTAGACCTTGCAATCAACCTTTGGATTGGCAACAGATTCTTCCAGGACTTCACTTCCATGTGAAGCCAAGACACATGCAAAAGAGTCTGAATTCTTCAGGAAAAAATCCATTTTTGAAGAAGTTGCTACAGGAACAATAAACAAATTCTAATAACCAAAAGAAATCTTCTCATGTTATTTCTTTAATAAGCATAATTATAATTTTACATTTCCCAATCTGTTCTTACATGTACTGACCTGTCCTTATAACTTCATACATTTGTTGAGCTGTCAGATCCTTGAAAGACATAACTAAGTACCCAAGTCCAGCGAACATTTCGTTCATTTTACAAAGTTCTATCTCGGCGTACTTCCTTGGTTGCATCTTGGAACCGTCGTTTGATTTAAATATTTCATTACTAATAACAATGGCTATTCCACGCACTGCGTGCCGAAAATTATATTCTCTATCGTCATTCTCATTGTTTCTCGTTAATTTCTTGCATTTCTCTAACTCCCTATGCAAAGATCTACAAAGATGGAAGAACCCAGTTTTTCAAATCAAATTTGGGAAAAAAGAAATTTTAAAAGAGTTTGAACATTTTAAAAGTTTATGTTTAAGTCCTTCTTGTAAATTGCTTACCTTTCGAAACTCAACTCTCCTCTTTCCACTATAAAAAAGGAATAGAATAAAGTTATTACTTTTATACATACACAAATGTCCTTATATTTTCATTTATCATTTTATAAAGATTCAATTTCTATAGAAAATATATAAGTATGTTATGAAGTTTCACAATGGGAAATAATATTATCAAACAATACCCATATAAACGAAAACATTTTTACTACAATTTTTGATCATTCATAAAAAAAATAATTGGACAATGAAATTGGAAACTAGTAGAATGAATTTGCTGAAAAAAAATATTTAAAAAGAGCTTTAAACATACAATTGGTAATAAAAATGTTGCTTGTTGCTACATATATCATTTCTCTGCATAATTTAGTGAAATATTTCCATAATGGGACACCGTACTTCTGTTGTTGACTTTCATAACACGGTTTTTCAGACCGTATTTGGATTTGTTTTAAATAATCTTCTCGTCGTGAATATTGACAATAATACACCGGTTGTTCTAAAAGCCAGGGTGGGCGCGACAAGCTATTTAACAGTCGATTCAATTCATAACGATCTACAAGCTATAATGTTTCTACACTGACTAGATTTATAATTTCTACAGTGTAGATCTAGAATATAATCGTTTATGGAGTCACTTACGTTGTTCTCCAGTAAAGAATTTAACTTTATCTGCATTCGAAGACATTTTCCCAACAAATACCTCAATATATCACCTTGGTCATAGTGAGTCAATGAAATCGAAAGTAACCGTATACCCGGGAATTCAGAAGTGGGTAAACATAGTAACATGTTTATAAAATATTCTATATAAATTTCGTATAACAAGAATTGACCATTTGTTGCCATTCAGTACGTGATTATTTTTTATGTAATCGAAAGTCCTATTATATACAGTATTTGAACCGATTGAAAAGAAGTACTGACAGTTGCACCCCTGTGTTTCTAAGAGTACCCACATCCCTATTATTGTCTCATGCTGATGAGTTGTCTTCACCAAATGTTTACATTGTGTTACACGGTCCTCTAAGAATATTTACGGTGTTACACAACACAGAATCTTTTTGAAGAAGAGTTGCTATGTAATACGCACGGCCACGAGTGGACCCAGGACCCTTGACATTGTGAGGATGATGTAGAATGGCTGTAATTATTGTACCAAGAAGTTATTTGTCAAGTATTATGTCCAAAGTGATATGGAAAAAAATGGACACATTTATAATTCATCGAATGTTGATTTATTTAATTTAAGAAGTATTTTATTCAAGTATATAAATACATTGAAATGGATTGAACAGCAGGCACAATGCCTATTTATGTTCTCTCCTGTAGTCAAAGTATAATCAGGAGTAATTATATAATTTTATATAAGATATATATACATATATATTGCAATGGAATTTTGTATAATAAATTAATATTACAAATAGCATTGGAAGGAGGTACAGTGCAAAAAAATAAACAAAACAAATAGCTTATGATAGGAAAATGAAAATTTAAAAAAAAAAATAGAAAAATAATGGTTAATTGCTAAGGTTGAAAATAAAAAAGTATATGTAGTGTAGAGAAAAAATGAGAAAGAAAAGAAAAAACATGTAATAAAAACAAAACAAAAATTAATAACAGAGTAGAAAAAAATGGAAAGTTTGGGAGGATGGGGTGGGAGGGGGAGGGGGAGAACAAATAAGCAATAAAAAATGAAAAGAAAGGAGTGCAAGGAAAGTCAGTGGTACCCATTTTGATACATTGCTTATACAATGTGTACATTTTTACCTATACATTTACTTAAATCTGTTTGTACTTTTTATGTAAAAATGAATTTTATCAAATAATAGTAAGTTATTTTGAAATGTTAGTTTATCACTTCCAAAAAGTAGATTCTTAATTGTGATTGGTATGGAATTGTCGTTCATATAATCAAATCGAGATTTTCTTTGGGAGGCATATGATGGACAGTGTAAGAAATAATGTTTAGAGTCTTCCACTTCAAGAAAGCACTTCTGACATAGTGGAGAAGCAATAAGATGGTGTGAGTGAAGGTCAGCATTTTAAAAGTTACTACTGTTATATTGTTGATTTATGACTTGTACATGATTGTTGATTTATGGCGTATACATGTTATTGTATATTACATTTGCTCTCAATCCAAACTACAGTTTCACATGCATGTAGCATAACTGCAGCTGTATTTTATTGCTTGAATGTTTAAACTACACACATAAAGTTTTAGCCCTTGGACTTAGAAAAATTCCAATTATTTGCAGTTTCCGATTCCTTTTTTTATGCAGGGTTGCACTTACTAAAATGAATTTCGGTACACAGATTTATCATTATAATATCTTGGTCAAGTTCGATTTTGGGTATGATCGAGCTATTTACGACAGAGTTATGCACCTTTGACTTCGAAAAATTACATTTATTTGCTGCAGATGTCGAGGGAGTGGGGCATAAGTATTTCACAAACATCTCTTGTTGTTACAGATTTGCAGAAGATGTCAATTTTAGTCCTGCCCTTGGGGTCCTTGTTTCTCTTAGTTCAATGATGCATCATAGCACATTTGAAAAGAACTCACCAATGGCAATTATGGCATGTAGTTTCCTAAAGAAGTAAACTAAGCTTTTCAATTTGAAACTATTGGAGATGAATAAATTTATTACGTGTAGCGTTCAGAAGAGTCGGTTTTACGATGATGAATTCCAATTTTCCAGTTATGGCAAGGTACCTGCAGTACTGTACAAGTATGTCTACGAATATCATTAAAAGTAACTATCGTTGAATATCCTTTCCTGCATATAAAAAATAAAAATGAAAAATAAGGACATATACACTAAACCCATTAGTGAACAAAAACCCGAATGCCATTAATTTAAACTTAGTTTAATAGTTTAAACAACATTTCTATATGTTTTTCGAAGTAAGTACAAATATCTGACAAACGGTGTACAATAAGATTGGGAAACAAACCAAAAGGCTTATACAAATCCCTCTCTTAAGGAAGAGGAGAGGTGCAAATTACATATCTAAAGAGGAAAAACACAGAAAGCATATACATGTATAAAGGAGAGAAAAAACCCATCCAAAATATGTTAATCGAGAATAGAGGAAAAGAAAAATAAAAACATTTTGACATATGCTATAATGCATAAATTTTTGAGAGTTGGAAATAAAAGTGCATTATATTATTAACTAGTGACCTAATCGACCCACGACCGGATATCTACATACATGTACTATACTAAGGAAAATAAAACAATATGTTTATAACAATTTATAGTACTACTCTAAAGGACATATAAAAAACATCTATATACATTATGTAGTAATGTATCCTAGATATAAAAAAAAATATCATTAAGTAGAAAATATCAAATTTACACAAAGTACATGTACTCTGAAATCGGTTACTGTCGATGATAAAAAAAATTTTGAACAATTTAAAAAATATATTTATAATATACAATTATATATACATGTAATTAATAATAATCAATATATTCATAATCATTATCGCAAAGATTGGGGACCCAAAGAGTACTGTAATAGGTTAACATTAGTTGGATCTAGAAGTTTGTTAATTGTAATACTACTTATTTTATTTTAGTTTGGACAATATACAAGATGTAAAATTAATAATGGTCATTACTTTCTATTGAACTACGGGTACAAAATTAGGAGGGACAAAGGTTTCTGTGGAACATATAAAGTTTGAGGGTGCTGCACTCTACTCTTAGTTGTGAGAGTAGAATTTGTCCTATTCTTGATCCAAAATTATAGCAATCGGCAATGTTTATATTGTTACAATTTAGATAGTTTTTGAAATTGCTTAAAGAGTTGTTTTGTATTTCATTAGGTAATGTATTCCAGAGCCTTATTGTACTTAATAATGACTCACATAGTATAGCCTTGTTTTTGCGTATATTTCTTGTATGGAATTATGGAAGTTCTAGTATTATGTGTAATTTACTTTTATAAGAGTTTGTGTTTCTTTTAAAGATTAGATAGATACTAGCATTCAGGAGTCTTGCTGTGGAACATTTTAAAGAATTAAACAAGTCGATGGTCTTACCTGCGCTTTGATATTAGGAAGCAGCCTGTTTATGTGTATAGAAGTGTATTGAAAGCCATTCTACTACCCCCCCCCCCTCCCCGGTCACAATTCGTGCTGCTTCTAACTGAATATTTTCTATTTCATTGACTAAGATATTCCGGTATATTACCCCATATTACACCAGAATATTCTAAGGTTGGTCTAACGAAGGAGAAATATATCTTTTGTAAACAGTTCCTATCTAATATAAATTTAACTTTACGCATTTGCCCAATCTTGCACAAGCTTTTGATAGCATATAGTTTATTTGTAGATTTCACCAAAGTGTTTGTGCGATTCAACTTCTTTGAGATAGACATCATCAAATAGAAGCGAGGGATGAAAAGATGAATTTCATTGTAAATTGTCATGCATTCAGTTTTAGAAGGATTAGGGAAACAAAGTAAACAAGCCAATTTTAGAAAAGTCATTAATTCAAAGTTTAAATAAATTTCGAAAAATTTCAAACCATACTGACCATTAACAAGAGTTCTGAGTATTAAACAACCCCCCCAAAAACCATTAAGAATATCAGATACATATTCCATTTGAAATTCATATACATCTAAATCAATATTTGGTCAAAACTTGTAAATTGTGACTCCGAAAAAAGTAAAATACATGTAGTTAAAAAAATTGTTAATCCCACAAATTTATGAGAAAAACGTGCCTTTCATTAAAATATGAAAAACTCAGATTCCAATCTTATTGCTCCCAAGAATTCAAATATTTAGAGAATTGTATTAAATAACGTGAGTTTTATTCAAAATGAATCGGAAAATCATCTTTTGATTTAAAACTTCTTCTTTTTTTAAACACAGATTCCAGATATAATTGTACCATTTATGAAATATGAATAACCTGTGGTAAAACATCCAACCAACCAACGGATTCCTCTAGTAGTGAAGAGATTTGAGAAAATGGGATCTGTAAATTGGTTGTTGTGAGGATTATCACTCATCTAATTGACGTTGTCATTGATGAAAAAGGACGTCATACTGACGCACCCCCTTTTTGTTGTGTTTTTAAAAACAATGCTCAATTTGTTGAGTGAAAATTTATATCGTAAAACAGTTATGAAAATGCCTTTGATTTTTCTTTAATGTCATTTTAACAGTAAATGGTAACAGGTATTCTGGTACCCCCTTTACTTATTTCTAAATATAAGATCATGAGATAATTTGTGCTGTAGAGTGGGTGCTGTTTTGAAACCGGACGTGTCAGTTTCATAATGGATTGCAATGTTATACATTGTGACAGTCATAACAGACAAAAAGTCTATACAGTTCATAGGATCTTCACGAATAAATTTAATATGTTTGACCATTTCTTTATGCAAGGCATTAACAAGCCAACCTCCATTCTCCTCCCGCCCATATGCAACTTTTCCTGAAACATAAATTTACTGTAATTTTATCATATGAAAGCATTTCAATTATATCTAGATATCATTCAGCACAAATAAATTCAATTAAGTATGTAGAAAAAAATGTCACCATTACCCTCAGATGTAGCATACATGATCAAAAAATCATTATGACATGGCGTCGCAACTGTCGTCATAACATCCACTGGTGTAGCGAATAAATTCCTCTTTTTGAAAAATCCCTTCTTTACCCAGTTTTTCCCTCTTTCAATGATGGAAGAGTCTTCAACAATGTTGACATCAGCGGTGGCCGTGTCACTGGCTGACTTTGGATTTGAATCATGTGCATTGTCGGATTGATCCAGAGTGTATCTGCGTCTCTCGACTTGGTCCACACTGCCATCAACAACTTCTGTGGATTGTGGTGCTGAATCTTCTGACAGGCTCTCGGTTTGGTCACAACCTTGTCTGGGATTTGAACAATTTTTTGAGATAGGTTCGACAACGTTAACACCCTTACTATATCGTGATGGCCCTTGATTAGATCGACTTCTGCAGGCCTGTAAAAGATGTAAATATAGAGAATAGCATACAATTAAGTGCATAGTCTAATGATTTCAAATCTGTTATTTTGATAGTCTATACAAAACCACCCCTTTTTTCTTACACCCCTGAAAAATGTAAGGAGGAGGGAAAGTGTTAATCGACTGGAAAACCAAAAAAAGGAGGAAAACCCTATTTATAAATTACATGTACCTGCACAAAAAATAGTTTGGGTTTGCCTTGCAGTGCTTTACATCTATTTTCATCTAGTAAATCAAAAAGACGGTGTGTTTCAATGTACTCATCTGTTCCGTAAATGACGTGATGGTAGACCTTGCAATCAACCTTTGGATTGGCAACAGAGTTTTCCAGGACTTCACCTCCATGTGAAGCCAAGACACAGGCAAAAGAGTCTGAATTCTTCAGGAAAAAATCCATTTTTGATGAAGTTGCTACAGGAACAATAAACAAATTCTAATAACCAAAACAAATCTTCTCATGTTATTTCTTTAATAAGCATTGTTATTATTTTACATTTCCTAATCTCTTCTTACATGTACTGACCTGTCCTTATAACTTCTTCCATCTGTGTAGCTGTCAGATCCTTGAAAGACATAACTATGTACCCAAGTCCAGCGAACATTTCGTTCATTTTACGAAGTTCTATCTTGGCGTACGTCCTTGGTTTCATCTTAGAACCGTCGTTTAATTCAAATATTTCATTACTAATAACAATGGCTATTCCACGCACTGCATGCCGAAAATTATATTCTCTATCGTCATTCACATTGTTTCTCGTTAATTTCTTGCATTTCTCTAACTCCTCGAGCAAAGATCTGCAAAGATGGAAGAACCCAGTTTTTCAAATCAAATTTGGGAAAAAAGAAATTTAAAAGAGTTTGGACATTAAAAGTTTATGTTTAAGTCCTTCTTGTAATTTGCTTACTTTTCAAAATTCAACTTTCCTCTTTCCCCTAAAAAAAAGGAATAGAATAAAGTTATCACTTTTATACATACACAAATGTCCCTATATTTTCATTTATCATTTTATAAATATTAAATTTCTATAGAAAATATATATGTAATGAAGTTTCACAATGGGAAATAATAGTATCAAACAATACCCATTTAAACGAAAACATTTTTACTACAACTTTTGATCATTGATAAAAAATGAAAATAATATTAGACAATGAAATTGGAAACTAGGAAAATGAAATGCTGAAAAAAGAAAGTTAAAAATAGTTTTATAAAAATAATGGTAGGGGGCCTAATAAAAATGTTGCATGTTGCTACATGTATCATTTCTCTGTATATTTTAGTGAAATATTTCCATAATGGGACACCGTACTTCTGCTGTTGACTTTCGTAACGCGTTTTTTTTTTCATAAAAATCAGTATTTTGGATTTCCATTGTTTAAAAAAAATCTTCTCGCCGTGAATATTGACGATATATACCGGTTGTTCTAAAAGCCAGGGTGGGCGCAGCAAGTTATTTAACTGTCGGTTCAATTCATAACGATCTACAAGCTATCACGTTTCTACTCTAGATTAATAATTTCTACAGTGTAGAATATAACTTTTTATAGAGTCACTTACAATCTTTTCCAGTAAAGAATTTAACTTCATCTGCATTCGAAGACATTTTCCCAACAAATACCTGAATATATCACCTTAACCACAGTGAGTCAATGAAACCGAAAGTAACCGTACACCCGGGAATTCAGAACTGGGTAAATATAGTAACGTTAATAAAAATATTTAATATTTACCTTAAATTTCGTATAACAAAAATTGTCCATTTCTTGCCATTCTGTACCTTATTATTTTTTACGTAATCGAAAGTCCTATTATATACAATATTTAAACTGATTGAAAATAAGTACTGCCAGTTGCACCCCTGGATTTCTAAGAGTACCCATTCCCTTATTGTCTCATGCTGATGAGTTGTCTTTACTAAATGTTTACATTGTGTTCCTTCATACACGGTCCTCTAAGAATATTTACGGTGTTATACAACACAGAATCTTTTTGAAGAAGAGTTGCTATGTAATACGCACGGCCACGAGTGGACTCAGGATCCTTGACATTGAGGATGAAGTAGAATGGCTGTATAGAATGTACATATCCTTTAAAGAATTTCCCATTTCACATTATCAGGTATATTAAGGATAATTATTGTACGAAGAAGTTATTTTCCAGTATTATGTCTAAAGTGATATGGAAGAATGGACACATTTATAATTCATCGATTGTTTATTTACGACTTAAATGATTGTATTACATTTGCTCTCAACCCAAACTACAGTTTCTTATGCATGTAGCATAACTGCAGCTGTATTTTATTGCTTGAATGTTTGAAATACACAAATAAAGTTTTTCCCTGTAAAGAAGAAAATCAAACTTCAGGGCATTGTTGAGGGAAATGTGAATTTTTATTGGGGGGGGGGGGCAGTAGATAAGTTTTCATATACATGATTTATCACCCAAAAATTTAACTATTTATATTATGCTGAGGCAACATAAATTGATCTTTTGTACTAGAGGCATTCAAACAATATGAAAAGTAAAGAACAACTCAGATTATTAATACTTTTCTGGCCTAATTTTTTTTCTTAGTTATATATATATTTTTTTAATAAGCATGATAAGAGTAACATTTGAATATTTATATTAGATTTAATCATTTTGATTGTTTTGTTGTCGGCTTATTTTTGACTTTTTTAAATTCATTCTCTTGAAAATGTAGAATGCTGGCTTAATTCGGAAATTCTGGTTCAATATGGTATAATTTTATTCCCCTGGACAGTCTCATATGTTTTATAGAATTGTTATGATGTCAGAGGTATAGTAATAAAAAAAGTTTTTGTTTCATTTTATAACAGTGTAAAGAAGAATAAGGATGGGAAGTATGAGAGTCTGGATTTTTATTCTGCTGTTATGGTGTGCTGTGTGTGTTTCGATGGAGGAGGATGTCTTCATTGATCCCCATGACATGGTGAACTCTCGGAGAAAAATCTTAAAGGTTTGAAATTGGTCTTGTGAAGTATTTAAATGCAAAATTAACCCACCCCTTTTATAACAGTTTAAGTTAAATTTTTCAATTCTCAAAGTATCAATTTAGAAGCACAGCAATAAATGTATCTATTGGCATTTTCTAGATGATAAGCAAGTCTGTAATTTTGTAGAATAAGTGATTATTCTTTCACTACATAGGAAGAAGGAGAGACACCAGAGGAAGAAAAAACTCTGAAGATTAACCCAAAGTTACCAGATATACAACCATCAATCAGTGAGGACAACACATTGCTTCCTGATATTGAAGATATTAAAAAGCCAGCTGATGTAAAGCAAGACACTCCAAAAGAATGTCCAAACACTGATATAGGAAAGCATCTGCTGAGGAGTTATGTCAAATCTTTGCTTGGACATTTTGAGTTAAAGGTAAACAAAAGAACTACCTTTTGAGTTAAAGGTAAACAAAAGAACTACCGTATATCCATTTTTTTGCGTGTCACAAAATTTGCAAAAGGGGGAAAATATGTAGCATTTAATTTTTTTATTTGCGTCAGTCATTTTTTGCGATTTTAAAAGTTTCTTATAGAAAATAATACAGGATATGATTTTTTCATATTCAATAATTTGCAGTTTGAAAGAGGTCGCGAAAAAAGCGAAAAATAAATCATTGTAAAAATTACTCGATATACGGTATTAGGAATTAAACTTTCCTGATCCAAATTTGGCTGACATCTTTTGTCATTATCAATGATAATGAGAGTTTACATACTGGTATATTACAAGTCCCAAAAGGAGGTTATTCTAAAAATTGAAAACATGGTATCAAGTGGTGATAGCATACTCAGCTGCAAATCCTCACATAATTACAAGCTGTACTCACGAATCATTACCTTCCAGGCAACCAATCCCTATCCTATTCCCTGGTCTAGTTTGATGGTGTACAGTGTATTTCACATGTAGGTCTTTTTGACCAAACATTGACTTATTGCCAAAGGTCTTTGCAAATTTTTGATATGTAATTATACCTGTAAAATTTCATTGTAGAAATTAAGGAAGATAACATAGTTTGATAATGCATTAATACTTATATTCAAAACAAAAGATTGTTACTTCAAGATTTACATATTCAATTAAAGCACAAAAAATTAACTCCATAATTATTGTATTTGTACATGGCTCAAAATTAAACTCAAGATACTGAATGACTAATGCCTAGTTTGTTTAATGTAGAGACCTTCCTCTGGATCTCAAGAATATAACATGCTCCTTCAACTCTCAGTTCATGATTTTGAAATGCTGCAAAAGTTTGTCTCTGAAGAAAGCAAGGATTTACACACCCTTCACGAATCAGCTGCTATCCTCACTGATATGATAAGAAGTGTATCAAGGTCACATCTTGGAACTATGGGAAAAATATCTATTTGGTTCGAGGATAAATATGGAGCAAGCATTGATGCAGCACTTAAGGTACAAAAATGATATGCCACTTTAATTTATGAAATAATTGATTACTGTAAATTCCTTATATTACGAGAGTACTTAATTCCACGATCCTGCTGTTTTGTATCAAATCGTGAGAATGTAAAATCGCGAACGCAGAACATTTATCAATATTTCTTATAGTTCCCAAGTCTAAGAAAATTATAGTGAGATTTTAAAAATCCGCGAGGCATGCTTCTTGCAATTTTACGCGGATATAAATTCCTCGCGTTTAATTAGGAATTCACAGTAACTATTGATAACAACTGTTGAAATATTATTGAGACATACAAATATACTAGACCTGTAAATTGTTAAATAAAAAAAGTATTTCTTTTTTACTTAATGGTGTAAAAGAAAACAACTGTAGATCTTTTTTTTTTTATTGATAATCAAATTTAGCAATTTGTTCATCGAATAAAAGTTTGATACAAGTTAAGTGAATTTTGTTTATGACATATCTAGAGATCTCAATTGCACTTTTAAACCTTTTTTTCAGATGGTTGCAGTGTTATTAATGGCCTCCGTCTTCGCTACTTTAGAAATGAAGTTACAGATGTCATGGAGACAGAGGTTTATGAAGCTGATTGTGTTATCATTCATTGTCAGCATTCCTATGACATGGTTTGAGCTATACAAGGTACTACGCTCTATATGCTTATTCATGAAAAAAAAAACAAGGATACTGTAAATTCCTTGTATTACGCGAGCACTTATTTCCGTGTTCCCAGTGTTTTGTATCAAATCGCGAGTATATAAAATCGCGAATGCACAACATTTATCGATATTTCTAATAGTTTCCAGCTCTCAGAAAATAATAGCAAGGTTTTAAAGGGGTGCTTCTCACGATTTTACGCGGATATGAATTCCTCGCGTTTAATTATGAATTTACAGTATACAGACAACAGTGCATGCAAGCTGTAACTTAAATGTAGATTCTCTATCAAATGTTTCTGATTGAATTACAGATACTAGTGCTTATAGGTTAAGGTTTATAACATAAATTGGTGAAAAATGTCTTGTTGGGACAAAGAATCAACACTGTTAACATAAAGACTTACTATTTAAGATAAAAAAAATTATGCATTGAATGCAAATGAAGCTGCTAAGAATCATGCCTTTTGATTTGTACAATGTACAGTGTATATGCAATGAAAACTTCTCCAGGACATTTTTGCAACGTATGGGATGAAACATTTATGTATAAGAAAAAACAGAATGTTTTCACATCATTCTGAACCACTCTATACCTAGGCGGAACAGATAAAGCAGGAGACGGTAGCAATGAAGGATGCCCCCGCTGAATGCATTAAGAACAACGACTCAATCAGCGAGAACTGGCTTAATGCAGGTTTTCAGTTTATAACCTCGTTGGTCACCTTAAAGGAGGATAAGTGTCAAAAATATTATGAACATGTAATGATTGACCCATTTCTGAAGGTCCCACCAACTAAGGTAATTATGTTATTTCCAAAATATGGATGATCATTCTCCATTATTTCTTGTGGAATATTTTTGAAATGAATTTGAGTTTGTCCTTAATACTAAGCAATAAGATGTGTTTGAATAGCACTGTGTAATAAAATGTGAATTATGTTTTTGTCACCAATCTTATCTTTTACAGGCAGTCGGTGTGACATTTGTTCGATTTTTCCTGTCGCCACTGAAGGATGTTGGAGCTTCATTGAGTTCCTTTATAAGAGAACTTTTAATTGACCTCCCTCTGACATTGTATCCAGTAGCAATGGCCATGGTGACCGTATTTCTATTTTTGATTCTATTTATGACATTTGGTTACAGTCTCAGGCTGCCATTTTTCCTGTCCATTGAACCATCACCTTACCATGCTGTAACAGGTGGCTCCTCTAATCAGCAAGCTATTGAGGACAACACCAAGCGTTTGATGGAACAGGTATATTTAAACAAAATAAATTAAAAATGCACAGTTCAGGTGTATAAACAGGAGAAAATGCTTGGCAGAATTGTAATCTTTGACTATTTCTATAAGCTAGCTATTTCATTGCTTTTGCAGGTGCAAACAATGCAAAATGCCCTTGAATCCAGAGAAGCACAATTCACAGCTAGAATGAATGACTTTGAACTTCTTCAAAAAACAGCAATAGAATATTCAGCAGCCATCAATGTTCCTGATGCGCCCATGCCCACAATTCCAAAAGAGCCAGCAGTATCTAGACAACGTACTACTACACCCATCTCTCAAGAATCAGGAGATCTTGTACCCCTAACAGTAAAACCACATGATACAAAGTCTCCGATTCCATGTTCCGAAGCAGAATTGGAATCTTCCACTGAGGACTCGGAGCGTACCATTAATCTACCCCATGGTGGTCAGTCTCCATCCAGGGGTAGATCCAGCAGACTTCCTCTTAGCAAGAAGAACAAAACCGGTGAACAGTTACCAACTCAGATTAGCTCTGCAAAAGACAGTTCCCACACTCATGTTATATCACCAGAAACTGTACTTTCCCAGGAAACGAGTTCGAGATAGCACACTCCTCTTTGAATTATTTCTCCTTTATTTATCAAGTGGTACATCTCATTTACTTTTTCATCATCCATTGCATGATTTTTTAACAATAAAATTGTTTTGTTTTTATGTTTTGTTTTTTTTTGCATGTTTGCCATATGAATTTGGGGATTCAGCTTAATTGTCATTTTATTATAATTGAATTCTATGAAATAATGGCTCATTCTTCATGTACTTCAGAATAAAAATTTAAGTTACATGTGCACCCCATCTTGTATTTGGAATGTACTAATTGTCATGGGATAAACAGACTTGGTGCCGTGTATTTAGCTCTTTTAAGAAAGAACCTGTTTACAAGATGCCCAGGCGCAGGTAGTGTTGCACGATGCATTTTTAAATTGGCCAAGTAAAAAAATATTTACAGATGAAGTTAAAAAAAATAATAATAATTTGATAAACAAGTTATATGGCGATTCAGGAGAAAGAAATGCGTTAATTTGTGTATGATAGGATGGTGGATAAAAAAATGTAATAATTAAAATGCATTTTTTTTTCACTACTTGATCAATAATGTCTTTCCAACCAAGGAGCTATGGATTTCACAATTTATGAGTCTGGTCCCCATTTTAAAACTGAAAAAAAAAATGGGCCATGGATTTCATTTTTTTTTTTAGCTCAAGTGAGCTATTCTGATCACATTTTGTTGGTTGTCCATCTGTCCGTCCGTGCGCCCGTCTGTCTGTAAACTTTTCACATTTTCAACATCTTCTCAAGAACCAATTGGCCAATTTCAACCAAACTTGGCACAAAGCATTCTTGGCCTAAGGGGATTCAAAGTTGTGAAAATTAAGGACCACGCCTTTTTGCAAAGGGAGATAATTAGGAATTTATGAAAATTTTCGAGAAATTTTCAAAAATCTTCTTCTCACGAACCATAATACCAGGAAAGCTGAAACTTGTGTGGAAGCATCCTCAAGTAGTGTAGATTCAATGTTGTGAAAATCATGACCCCAGGGGTAGGGTGGGGCCACAATTGGGGGTCAAAGTTTAACAAAGGAATATATAGAGTAAATCTTTAAAAATCTTCCTCTCAGAAACTGATCAGCCAGGAACGCTGACACTTATGTGGAAGCATCCTCAGGTAGTGTAGATTCACTGTTGTGAAAATCATGACCCCCGGGGGTAGGATGGGGCCACAATGGGGGGTCGAAGTTTAACATGAATATATAGAGTAAATCTTTTAAAATCTTCTTCTCAGAAACTAATCAGCCAGGAAAGCTGAAACTTGTGTGAAAGCATTCTCAGGTAGTGTAGCTACAAAGTTGTGAAAATCATGACCCCCGGGGGTAGGGTGGGGCTACAATTGGGGGGTCAAAGTTTAACAAAGGAATATATGGAGTAAATCTTTAAAAATCTTCTTCTCAGAAACTGATCAGCCAGCAAAGCTGAAACTTGTGTGAAAGCATCCTCAGGTAGTGTAGATTCAATGTGGTGAAAATCATGACCCCCGGGGGTAGGATGGGGCCACAATAGGGGGGTCAAAGTTTAACAAAGGAATATATAGAGTAAATCTTTAAAAATCTTCTTCTCAGAAACTAATCAGCCAGTTGATTCTCTATAATTGTTAAGACTTTGGCCCCAGGACAATGCTTTAGCCTCACAAGAAGGTTCAGAGTTTGATGTAGGTTTATATCCCATATATAAACTATTGTTAAGGATCTATTTGAGAACTGCTATACTTAACATGTGATATGATTATAAAATCATCCTGTTAGAAAAGGGACTAATAATTATAAACAAAAGAATATCCAGGGGGAAAATGGATTTTATTCATACAGGATCTACATGTATTATTGTACATTGTCCAGAAAGTTTGTATTGTGACTCCATTAAGCTGATTTTATCATACCTATTGTTCCTCAGGTGAGCGATGTGGCCCATGGGCCTCTTGATTTTTTTTCAAATATAATTTTATAAATAGTTTCTTTCCCATATAATAGCGTAGCGCAGTGGCTTTGGGTATTCACTACGTATCTGTAAGTCATGAGTTCGAATCCCGCTTGGGATTTTAATAAAAAAAATTACCGAAAATTTTAAACCGGTAAAAGTATTTAAATTATGATGTACTTTAATCCATATCAATATCGACAGATGCCCCATGGATACACCTTGATGCATATTGATGATAGTAGTATTTAGTACGTGTATACGTGGCCAAACGAGTCCAGCCCTAACATCAGAACTCCTGACCCCGACGGTTCTGTCAGGGACTTCTTTGTTTTAACAGCGCAATAACTAATGTACTTCGTATCTCTGATAAGTACTTTGGGAAGTTTTTCACTCATAAATGGCCCCAGGGGGTGGTTGCCACGAATAAAATTACCAAAAAAAAAAATCTACCATATGATTCCCCATCAGATGCTACGCACACAATTTTGCCTTAATTACCTTTCAATTACAATTTATGAGAAGAATTTGAAATTGTAAAGAGTTTACACGTTTCTGTGTAGCCTACATTTATTATTTACTTCCCCCGATAGAACAATATTTTGGTAAAATTTTAATATGCTGTGTGAATTTTTGGCATTTTATTTTTCGAATGATTCCTTGCAATTGTAAATAAGGATAATTTAACTTTCGAAGTTCTGCATCAAAGACTTCATAGTGAAAACAGCGACAAATCAACAAACTTTCAGAAAAAACTTTTTAAATACTTATTTCTAAAATTCTTTAACTATACAGTCATACGTGTATGATACATATACGTGTTCTTGGGTACATGTACATTAGAATTTTAAGAAATTTTTAGCCAAGTCTTATTTAAAGATATAATTAACTTAAACAAAATACTGGGATTGTCAGTTGTTAAGGTAAGGTCAACAAATATCGGCCTGTAATTTGAATACTTCCTGATACGTTTTGATTTCGTTTTAGCGTGTCGTAAACAGATTGTGATGTGGTACTTTTTATTGATTTGGATTCAGTTATCATTTATAATGTGTTACAAATCACATTTCATTCTCTTTGTAACGAACAAGGGAAAAACTGTTCCAAGGTATGGACTAAAACTTTCTGAACATTCTAATGTACCCTAGAATGTATTTATGATATCATACAAGTATGTATAATTGATGAATTTTATTTTCATTTATTACTCCTAATAATTAATGTTTTATATTTTTTTTTTATCAATTTACTTTTTTTTAAAAATGGACAATAAATTTCAATTTTGAAATACGAAATTGAATTTAATGTAGCTCATTACTATGTTTTTAAGACAACTTCGCAAGATGGCGATTTAAATGTTTTGTTAAGTTGTTTGCATCAGTCGAATTGATTGAACATCATCATTCCCGTAGCTCAGTGGTTAAAAGTATCGGGCATGTAAACCGCAGATCACGAGTTTAAATCCGGTAGCTTGGATTTTTGTTCATATTTGGTGAAATAAATTTTTGATGCAGATAATATTTATCCAAAATTGCCTAACACTTCTTTATTTCTTAACTTTTTATCTAGCTGTTGTTTAAAGAATTCAAATTACTTAATGTAGTTCGAGGTGTACTGAGCAACCAAGTGACATCGTGACATGAAAACAAAATGTTTTCTGAGCCATTATGTCACTTTAATTAATAAGCATTTGGAAAACTAGTATATTGTCAATGAATATTAGTTTTACGGAAAGTAAAAAAGAAAATAATTTATAAAATTCTTTTGCAACTAGTAATCTTATTTCTATTTTTTTTCTTTGTTAATGTAGAATGAAGGTTGCTGATCAGATCTGGGTTTTGGGGATTATTGTATGTGTTACGGGCATGGTGCACTCACAAGAATGGGAAGACTGGGAAGGTTGGTTACGCGGTCAACATTCCTCAGACAGGACTGTATTTTGCATCTTAGAAATAAGAGCTATACTGTAATTTCCATCAAAAAAGTGAATTACAGATAATAATTTAATTATATGTAAATTGCTAAATTTCAGAAAAAAAGGAAGTTATAGCGTTTCAAGCAAGAGCCTCTGTGAGACTTGTGAACATTCCGGCACACGACGTTGTCAAGTTTGACCATGTTCTGCTGAACGAAGGGGACGGGTATAATGGGGAAACTGGCATCTTCACCGCGCCGGACGATGGTGTTTATGACCATAACCGTTGACAACGGGGACGCATTTCATACGGGCATTGTCAAAAATGGCTCCGTCTTCGGATTTAGCTATTGTAAATCTAAACGCGAAAGCTCCGAGCGCCCATGTACTGCAACGGGTATAGGATAAAGTTGAAGAAAGGCGACAAGGTGTGGATAAGGACAAATGCGCTTGGCACCGACGCTTTCCCGAACTTCACCACTTTCGGAGGTCATAGACTGTGAAGTCGAATCGGACGAAAACGGATTACTCTAGAATGCATGTACATATTTATGTTTTTGATTCAGTATACATAGTATACATGTATATGCATGTAGTATTAATAAAACTTTAGAACAGCATATGCACTATTGTCAATTGTCAACCAATGCTGGTTTTTTTGTTGTTGATAATTATATGAATTGTACCTGACTGTACAACAAAACTGGACTGGACACTTTTTCATGTCAATACAGAAACTATAAAATGTCGTAGTTATTGAAAATCAATTAGACCCAAAACCAAATAATACATGGCATCGATAGTAACTAAAAGAAAAAAAAAGATTCATGGCGTCTTCTTGAAAACTTGTAAGAATATTCTGAGGGCTGGATCCTAAACAGCTAAAGTAACAATATTTATCACAGTCCTACATTTACATGTATATCTTCAAAAGAAAACGAAGCTCAGCTCTGTATGTCTCCACGTTTCTAACAACGAAAACATCATATGATTTATTTTATTTAAAGTTGCAAAATTCAGTTTCTCTCCAACATTACTTTATCATACTATAATAAACTTTGCATTACTCTTCCACCAACTTTCATAAAAGAATGTGCACGTAATAGATTGTACAAAATCGATATTATTTAGAAATGATAGTTAATTTTTTAACCCCCCCCCCCCAAAAAAAAAAAAAAAAAAAAAAAAATAAGGACTAGAGTCTCATACTGTGATTCAAGCAGAAGTAAACTACACTGAGACTGAGTACAACTCAAATCATAACGACGTCACTTGGCCTTTTCCATTGAGTCGAGAACAAGTATAATGATTCCTCTAAAATAAATGCTCGGCGTGTGCTATCCTTGTCTAGCTATTACATCCAATAAACATGGTATAAAGGATGAATCGCACCGTTTTTGGATATTTCCTTTAATTTTAGTAGGCGAAGTGTTCTTCCGATTAAAATTCTTACGCATGTAAATAAAGAGGAACGTGATTTGTGAACATTTCACACACCCCCCCCCCCCAAAAAAAAACCCCTCAAATTACCGTCGGACACCCCCCCCCCCTCTCGCCCATCCTTTAGAAAAAATTTCTTGATCCGCGCATGCCAATGAGGTACGAATCATGATTCACCGTAATCACCGAAATGGAACAGTTTTAACGCAGTCTGAGAGATCAAGATATGGGATAAAAAGGGAATGTTGAATATTTGTCAAGTTGTCAAGTTGACAGTGGATACAAACAAAACATGAAGGGCCTCGTCGCTTATACGGCGACATTTTATATTATCCATTTTTCTATATTTTGATAAATTCCATTCTTCACTCTCATTTACGGAAGCTATGATTCAAACATACCCAAATCAAGTACATCACTTTATAATTAAGAAAGCCACATTTTTAAATGAAAATTATTTACCCCCGATGTTTCACTGCTTTGCTTGACTATTTTCTGGATTTTCCCTCCATTTTACGTTAAAAGCACTCCATATGATACCCGATTACATGATGCCTAAGTCTAGGATCTGTGGAATCAGATTTTAAGTTAAATCTTAAATATCCGGATTGTACAACTGTACTTTTAATGTATCATAGTAAAGACCAGTAGGTTTTTATTGTTTGTCCACATTATACATGCCAATCACGAATGAAGGACACCGAATAAGAAGATGAAAATGTGCAAGTGATATAAAGATACTTTTACAGCCCGTAATAACATGTATGCCAACCAAATATGCATTAAATATGCATTTCACATTAATTTTATAAAGTAAGCTGTCATATTGTTAAATTTTCTTTTTACTGAGTGATTACAAATACAAATTTTACAATTTATGATTTTGCAAATTAATTTTGTATTTACACCCAGCCAGTAAATTAAAAATTACAAATGTCAAATACTTCAGTTCACTCGAGCTACAAAAGATGCATGCAAGCTGCAACCTATGCATCATTGATACATGTACATGTCATTATTATTTGAATGTATCTGTATAGCGGACTATATTGACTCGTGTATTATACACCTTTGTATCGTATGTACGGTGACATTGATTTGAAATATACACGTGGATCGATGAAACACGTGTACGACTCTGATCAGGCAGGTGAGGTTAGGTGAGTAAAAGTATAAAGTTATCAATAAGAGGTCTGCAGGTGGAGTGGGAACAGATGTACCTGTTCAAATTGAGACCTTCAATTTCCGCTTCAGGACTAGGAAGCATGCACACGCCTTAAAAGGTTATTGTAGGTAAGTTGTCCGTTTTCTTTATCTGCATGGACGTGAATTTCTTTGAAGTGTGTAGGTCACTATTGATGGTTAAATTCGGGGTAATTCTTCCAAAACCCTATTTGATTAATTTTGCATTTTACCTATGCAATTTCCTGCATACATGCTACTATACAATAGATTCCATATTTTGAAAGAAAATAGCCTGGCGAGTGTAGAGGGCAGTGAGATATAATTTAACAAGTGCAGATGGATATTGATAATTTAAGTAAATGAAGTAACATTTCAGGTACTTAGCATCAGGAATTAAGTCTCCCCCTGAATTAGAAATTTAAGTAATGGTCAATTAGTCTTTTGCTAGGGTTTTGGTGGGTTTTTTTAAGGAAGATCTGCCCCCTCCCCCGCCCACTTATATAAACGATGCTAAGTGTTTGCTTTTGGACATGAATGCATGAGGTCACTCTCTTATGCGTCAAGGTTCAAGTGTTAAGCCATCGAGGAAGAGGTCCTTGATGAAGTATAATGTTCAACATAAACCCGTGTAATCATTTCCCATGTCGCCGGAGAGACCAAACCACGTAAGTCAATTGTAAATTGCTTTTATTTCAACTTTTAAACTGCTGTTTTTGGAGAAATCCTGGGTGATTGTATTACTGAAGTTTCATTTTTTTGTTTTAAATATCTTAAAGTCTAAAACGTAGAATTTGAATATAATTACATCCATTCGTTCTACGAGAGTACATGTACATGATTTTCTATTGAATACTGCTGTCATTTGATCACCGTTATCACAGAGGACGAAAGTTATTGTTTGCATGGTATTTATATCCAAACATGGCATTAGCAGCTCTTCCGTAAAGTTACTTTTATCATTGCTTGATAAAGAAACAGCTGTGGATGATCGGTATCGTTACTAAGGACTCGTCAAAGCGAAGCAAGCACTGAGCTATGAAGGGCATTTAAGTTCGGTCAGGTTTTAGAACAAGTATTGAATTCATTCAGAGACAATGTTCAAACCATTCTATCCAATCAACTCATTTAACAACGAACCTGCAATAACTGCTACATTTCATAATTTTTACAACTGATCCTAAACTGTAATCATATTGTGATTTAGAGAAATATAATTTGCTACTCTTAAAAAGTGTTGTATGTCTTGATGTTGTACGGTAATCAATATATCGATTGATTTAGAAGCTGTATCGTTAAGGTAAAGTATAATATACTTTGAAAAAGATACAAGGCTTAATTTAGTCTTTATAGTTGGTATAACAATTTAATACTTATCACAGATGTTGCTATAAAAAATATTTTATTTTACAAACCAACTTATGGAGCCTATAAAGGCTGTCCACACTCTAAAGAACAATCTTAATACTTTATTGCAGATATCAGCAGAAACATGGGAAGATCTAACAGATTTCCAGACCTGCAATCTCCAATCGCAAGTACAAACAGTGCAGCTCCATTGACCAAAGAATCCCAGGATGTCGTCAGCGTCGAGCGTCGTGACCATTCCCTGGACACGTGCATTACCTGGGCAGTCAGAATCATCGTTATTTTCATTTCCGTTTCTTGCGTCTTCTATCGTGAAATCCTTCAAAACACCATCAACAGTTCTTGGCTGTTTTTGCAAAAATCTTGGATTTTTAATTCCGTGTACTTTGAAACTTGGTGGGCCACGTTTTGCTTTGCTTGGATTATTCCTCTATATCCATTTGCTATACATTTTATACCGAGTTTTAACAAATATAAAATCGATCCGTCGGTTACATACGTGCATCAAACTGTTCTTGGGATGTTGAAAGAAGCTGTGATTTATATGGCGCCATTAATGTTTCTGGATACAGTTACTGTCAAAAAATATCACGGTGTGGATCCAAGTATATGGAAAGCCAAAGAGCAGTCCGTTATACAACACACCCGGGCTTTACCTTTGGATCCGCCAGAGCTCGGACGCGTTTTGTTTGATCTCATTGCCTCTATCATGACATTCGATGTCTTCTTTTTCATTGTTCATCTATTTTTCCACAAAAACTTATGGCTCTTTCGAAATATCCACGCTCACCACCATCACCATGACGTCATGCATCCTCACGTGACCAACAAACTCACGGTGGTTGAAAGAATAGTATTAATTTTGTCCGCCAATTTTGCGCTCAAGTTGTTCCAGAGTCATCCTTTGACCCGGATGTTGTTTGTTCCGGTTTTCGTGTGGCTTCTTGTAGAGAACCACACAGGTTACGATTTGCCATTCGGACTGCATCGTGTCATTCCATTCCATTTGTACGGTGGATCCGTGAAGCACTATAAACATCATATACACGGTTCTAAATATTACCAACCATTTTTCACATATCTTGACCTTTTGTTAGAATCATTTATTAACAGTAAGAAAATACAATGGAAATACAACGGAAGTAAAGAGAAACAATAGTAATAAAAGTTTTTCGATGAAGTACCTGTATGAACAATCTCTTGCATGATGGCCAAATTAAGACATGTATTTGTCTGATCTATCATTATGTCGTGGCATTGTCGTGGTGTTGTATGTGTTACAAAGATTTTATGATTTCAGTCAGTTTTATCTCACAACTAGTACGTGACTGTACTTTTAAACACCCAATGGCTTATTTGATGTTTCATACGGGTATGACGGCAGCGAGCATAGCAAAACCAAAGAGAAAATTTAAAAAAAAAATGCATAACCTGTTTTTTAGAATGCCCGCTACCTTCATAGCTCTTATGTAACTCCTAAGAAATATATATTTTATTGTTTATAGTTCACGTCTGTGATTTTTATACACTTGTTCCGAAATAGAACATAGGCCTAAAGAAAGTAAATTTAGGACGAACAAGCCTTTCCCACTTTTTGTTGGTGGTGGGGGGATACTAGTAATCAAAAAACTTAATATGCATAAGCCTTCCACTAGCATGATACTATAAGCCGTCACCCGATTAGGATTGTAGAGATTAGCGAGAGAGATAATGTCTCTAAGTGTTTCTTTGCTTGTCAGGATGTTGGAGTAGATGTGCCTATTTCAAAATCGATGCTACGTACAAGAAAGAACAGTCTCTCTTTGAAATTCTTACGGCAACAAAAAAAAAACTCGAAAAAATTAAAAGTGTCGTAATTCAACGCGGGGGCTATTTATCTACACGTATTAGAATGTGATGATTCTTGTGGTCATGACACTTTTTCTATACAGGCAAAAGGGTCGTGTTCTAAGTAATTACTGGGTGTCTTTTTTTCGTCGTCAAAAAGCATTCTATGAAGGTTCATTGTTCTCCTTCACACAAGTTTCGAGATAAAGTGTCACAGCATACACGTATGCCAATACATATACATGTACATAGACCTTTTTGCAACATGAAAACCGTAATAGGCCTATTGAAATTATCAAGATTTATCAAACTCTGACACTTTTGTGTTTGCAACATTCATACACAACAATTTTACTCAAACTCTTTGAGAATGTGATATAAATGAATTTTTTTTCTCTTTTTTCTTCTTTTTGTTTCTTTAATCTTTTTATTCTTATTTTTGAGGGAGGATTGACCAATTCATCTAAGAATTTTAAATATTAAATAAAACAAATGGCTTTAAGATTTGATTGAAAGAAAATTCACTTATTTAGTCACAAGGTTAACTAGGATGGAAAGAATGACTTGAAAATAACTGCATATATCCCGGTTATTACCTACAGTGTGTGTATATTTAAGCATTGAATGCTTATTTTTGGATGTCGTCGGTCCTATGACACATCAAGCGGTGCAGACAAATTGAATACCGCGCGTAAGCGCAGTATGATAATTTATCTGCACCGCTTGGTGTGTCATAGGACCATCGACATCCAAAAATAAGCATTCAATGCTTATATCTGTATTTTAGTATTGATGTCTATTTGCATGAAATATTGTCTTTTGCCTATATAAAGCCATTATTTCCACTCTTTTATATATATATATATATATATATATATATATATATATATATATATATATATATATATATATATATATATATATATATATATATATATATATATATATATATATATATATCTGTATGTGTGTGTGTGTGTGTGTGTGTGTGTGTGTGTGTGTGTGTGTTTCTCAAAAGTACATATCAAATTAGTTATGTGAGATTAAAAGTTTCATTTAATATTACAAAATTAAAGTAAATATACTCGTGTATTCATTTAAACAATAAAAATGCTTTCTTTGGTGATTCATTCGGGATATGAAGGTAGCGACATTGCAGAAAAAATACATAACCCGCGTTAGCGGGTTATGTAAATTTTTTCTGCAATGATCGCTACCTTCATAACCAGAATCAATCATCAAAGAAAGCATTTTTTTATTTATATTTACCTCTTTCTTTTGACTAATTAATAAATTGATTATCAAAAGTAAGTCAAATTCACTAAATCACTGTTAATGTACGTAAGTACGTTAGCTTAAAGAAACAGCCAAATCGTCTCCTGTGAGACTTTGAGTCTGACAGCATCATGATTATTTCGTGCAGTCCGTGATTTTTCTTAGGTCGCTGTAGGCTTCGACCAATCAATAAACAGGGCGTGTCAATTTCACTCCTGTCAGTTTCGTCTCAGTTTCTCAGTTTCAGCTGCTGTAGATTTCGACCAATCGATAAACGGGGCGTGTAGATTTCTGTCTGGCTGTTTCTATAGAGCTATGAATTAACTATAAGTTTCCGTAAGAAATAGAGGAAATAATACTCGGTAGATGTAAATATAGAAAATTGAACGTCGGAAATTTCCAATACAAATATAAGGGGAAATATATATACAGTAATGTTTGAGATGAAAGCAAAAGAGATAACGCAAATTCCAGGTGAACAAAGAATGCGACGATTTAAATCTCCGGTTAAAAGTTTTTGCTGGTTGAACAGAAACAAATGTTGATCGATTGCATGTTTGTATTGTGTGCCACTGACTAAAAAGTCCACTGAAATCTGTACGATTGACTCCATGGCGTGAACGGAAGTCTTAGAAATGTTTGGATGGAATAGCAAAGCACTGATTTCACTTTGGTAAGATTTTTTCATAGAATGAAGGATTTATTCTTTAGCTTCCTAAACTGAAATCAAGCCTGATCTTCGTCATTATCAGATCAGTGCGACTGCCTGTCTCAACGGCCAGTCTAGCTTGTATACATATACGCTAACTTACTGTCACTGAGTAGTATTGGTCGTTGATTTCCGAAGATGGCATTGCAAAATTTAAACGAAACATATGAACGGCATCCATGCATGCAAAATAAAAATCAAATTTATTCAACTGTTCACGAATATGTCTTAATTTCGTTTTGTGTAGTTTAATTTCGACATGTATTCTATATTCAGGCTTTCGTGTCTTCTTCTGTCAACCATTGGATTAGCAGTGCTGTACGTAACTTTTCAGGGCCCTAACAGATCCGGGCACTTCAAACCCAGCCCCTCTCTACGCCCCCTGACTGAACAGGAACTTGTATTCCTTAGGAAACCGAAATGGTCACACTTTAGAGATCGGCTGAAAAAGTTATCATTCAAACAAATCTCGCGAAAAAGGATCCGTCCAGAAAAGGCAAACGGATAGTACTGTTGAATCGGAATCCTATTTTGCTAACCAGTTGAGCGACGAATGCAATTAAAGTGATACATGCAATATCGGCAGCAAAAAGCTACCATTTGAACGAAAAAAGAAAACCCAGCGAATATGCATTGAATTGAATGTGTGCTTGTGATTTTAAATGTGTATATTGTTTCTTGATGAATTGAAGATATATGGATTTTCACATTGATACCAGAATGTCCAATGACAGTTTTTTCCCAGTACCATTTCTTTAAAACTAGGATGCAGATATACATATATTTGTATGAATCATGTATGCGAGAAAACTGGTTCGCTTTTACATTAGGGTTAAAATATATTGTTGTTCAAAGCATTGATCATCTGGTAATCTTAGGTAATTGATCTACACGCGTTTGAATTAAAGTATATTTAAATGGTATTTTGTAAAAGAAATAAAACAGCATTATCGCACATGTTTATACATTTTAAAACTATCACAGTCAAGATGGGTATAGAAATCCCAGAATGGCGAAAGATCTCAATAGAGGCCTAGTATAGACGAGTATAGACGTAAGTTCAAAAGAGAGCAGTGTTTTGTGTTTAACTAAACTTGGCCCTTCTATAACATGCACACTACGTAGGGCCTGTATGATTTTGCTTGTTGTTTGTTGTTGTTATATTTTCTATCATTTTCAAATCATTGAAGAGACGATCGCAAGAGATCGAAAGAGGATCGCAAAAATCCAAGATGTCGGTGATGCATGTGTACTATTTGAAAAACATGCATGACAAAGTAGGTATATGTATAAATTTGTTAACGGAAACTATAAGTTGGTTTGCTCTGTAAACAGAGAATCAAGTCTTCCACTAGTATAAATGATGACCTGCAAAATCAAAGTCCGCGAGATAACACAGAATGTGATAAAAGTGATGCAGGTTTTGAAAAAGCATTTATTACTTTTTAATAATGATATTTATATTTATTTTTCTTTTGTTGTCCTAATCAGAACTTTGCTATATGACGGCTAGACAACTAAACAGAGAGAACAGTTGTATATACCGTGCCTTTCGATTGATGTCATCTGGTCCAGTATAGAAATTGTAAAGATATCGAACGGATGATATCTAGCACTGTAATCAAAAAGCATTGCATAATAACATTATTGCATCATGTGTATATACTTGAATCTGGTTATTGATTTCCATTATCATCAAAAAGATCGAATCAAGAAATTCTATTTTATCTGCATTGGACGAGGAAATAAGTGCGTTCTGTTATCTGTTATTAGTTCTAGCTAGATAAACTGAATTCTTTAATAATTTTGTAGAAGAGTTTATATGAAATTACGCATCCTTAGTTGATCCCTAGAATAAACACCACAGTGCTACTGCTCTTAAATGTTTAATAAAATCATACAGATATAAACATTTGGAGTTTTTTTTTCTTCAAAACTCTAATTTTTATTGGACTAATATCCCTATTTAGACCTTTATAATATATGACAGTCCTTTCAATATATAGCGTACGTACCTTATGTTAACCGACTCTGGATACGTATGCTAAGCAATTCTTATCAACGTGTTCCAATTTAAAAATGTTCGGTAGAGTACCAGTGTTAGCTGTATTCAGCAATATAGGCACGAAAAAAAAATCGGTTTATTAAATAAAATTTATTAAATCTTTCGTGATATTTTTTATTTGAATATATTATGAGGACTCATAATTTTTAGTGTTTTTTTTTTACATATGTACCGTCGAAACTATCATGTAATCCTTAGTTATATAGCGTACTTCCTCAATGGAAGTTCCGTCAACACGCCCTTTAATTGAATTAAAACGAAACTTGATTAGTAGTGTTGCTACGGACAACGACACAGGAAATATGCAAAACGTCTTTTGTTTAAAATGAAAATACAAGTAGGAACATTGGTTTTCCAGTTCTGACAGCAAAATTCAAAGTTAACATTGGTCCGATTTATTTTGATCAAAATTAGAAATGGATTCTAATATTAACATTATTTGGGATCAGTATGTGTTGAACAATTTAACAACGTGCAGTAACTCATCTAAAGTACACGTTTAGAAGATTTCTTTTACGACACAGCATGAAAGACTTGCAGCGTACTTCCGAATCTGTGTGCATGGGACTATGTCGTATAGTAGGAACTTCCCAACAAGTTGCCATGAGAAGGGATGTGATTGACATCAGTGATGCGATAGAGCTACAGAAAGCTGGGACTATAGTAGGCTGTAAAATGAAAAACGGAAGCTATAAAGAAGGGTTTAGACTTAGAGAATCTGACCTTGACACTATGTTCTGGTTGCCTAACAACCGAGTTATCTGGGACATATCTCAGACTCGATTTTACGATATAGAGAGGTATACATTGCTCCTTTGTGACGCCTCCAAAAGTCCACCCGGATACACTTTACTTTGGTTACCAAATGAAAGAGCCAGTGATAAAGTCAAGAGAGCCACTGTAAGAGACAATGGTAGATTAGTTGTATATAGTTCTAAATATAGAGAAACCATGTTGTCATCGGTACATCCGAATTCTATAATGCACGGGCCATGTGCTACTGGAATGTTAGGTGGTAATATCTTGGAATATGATGACGCCCACTGCTTTGTCAGTGACTTCTGGCCACCCTCTGCCTCCTCATGGAAATACAGGAGTAAAAAATCATCTTGGCCCAAGTCTCGTGTTGTTGATGACATCATCGGAAAGGGGTGTCACGTTGTTGCAATAGGTCCAAAACTAGAAAACTATGAGGGCATTGAATGGAGAATTTCCTTTTCTCTGGCAGAACAAATCCTAATGCGCTTACTGAACCACTATCAGTTCTTGGTGTACGGTCTTCTAAAATTCATTTTAAAAGAAGTGATAAATAATGGATTGAGTGAAGATGAAAAATTACTGAGCTCCTACCACATGAAAACAGCAGTTTTCTGGGCAGTGCAGCAAAACACAACACTTGAATGGGGGCCACAGAATTTCCTGCATTGCTTCTGGATCAGTTTTAAAGTCATCCTCAAATGGGTGTATGACGGGTTCTGTCCTAACTTTTTCATTCCAGAAAACAATATATTTCTCTCTAAAATCTATGGAGCGGCACAACAGAAACTCTTCAGTAGATTGTACGGATTGTACGAGAGGGGTTTGGTGGAGTGCTTGCTACAGAGTTCTTCCATCAGTCCCTTTATTAAAGATGTACAACGTAATCCGAGACGCGTCATTTCTACAGATGAACACATTCTCGTTCCAGAGTCTAAATTTGATATAGAACTATTTCGTGAGATAATTCGGGATAGTTATGCACAATCTACATCAGATCTTCGTCTCTGTCTCAGGGCATTGCGCATAGTAGAAAACCTACTATTAGATTCATACCCATCCCAGTATCAGGTTGCCATGTTACAAAAGATCACGACCACAATCCTTCAGAACACTGCTTTTATATTACACAATCTGCAAACTGACCGACATGTAGCACACAAAAAGGTGTATGTTCCAGAGAGAAGCATCTGCCTCATGTTGAAATTAGCAGCCAAGTTTGGGTTTGTTTCTGACATGCTGCACCTTGCCATGTATTATTACAAGACATTCAGATACAAAGAAGCTTTGTTTGTAATTGAGGTCATACATTCTAGAAAATATATGAACGGAGAGGCTTTGGTTGGAAAATCCTATTCAAAAAAGATGACACGGACTGTAATTGGAATAGTCCCACTTGAAAATGAAATTTGTTATTTGAACGAGTTAACACCAGAACAACGGTCTAGTTCAGAGAACGGAAAGTCCTTATTGCATATACCGCCCTTTGTCCTGTTACACTTGCTGGAAGTTTTGTGTTACAGATTGGTGGAACCGGCGAAAGTACAAGCAGCGATCGATAATCTCCAGGTATTGGTTACGAACGACCAAGGGGTGTTTGTTCCTAAACATGTCAGAGACATTTCGTGGGAGATCCTAGGAATCTGTCAACAGACCACAGGGGACCACAAGGCTGCCCTACACTCTTTCCAACAGTCACTCGAAGAAAAACCATTCAACAAAATACAAACTGCAACAAAAACTAGAATGCGAAAAACCAAGTATTTAGAAATATATAGACGTTGACACTGAGCAATACTGAGGCCTTCATTTCAAAGTTATATTGTTTGGTTGCATAGATTATTTTTGAATCTGACTCGAGTGCATTGTGTAAATTTCGAATTCATTGCATGGGTCGACCATCTAATAACCCAAGGTGAACAGAGAAACACCGTTGTCAGCTTGGCTACCGGTATTAAATATGCGGGTGGCCGCGAAAAAATAGAAAATTTTGTCATGTAGTATGATATTTTGTGTTTACTGTCATTCATTAGTTTTTGACTACTTTTAAAGTGTTATCAATGTTGACTGACATTAAATTATTTATCTGGTAAATGTATAATGTTAACCTTTTTCGGTGATCTAGAAAATTATCGCATCTATATATATTTACATTTACTACTTACATGGATATTATTAAATTATTTTTGTCCGAATTTGCGTCGTTTGTATGCTGACTTGTAAAAAATATGTGAATATAATAAAAATCATAAAGTGTTGACAATTAGTGATGTTTTCTATTATCACACGTGTACGTGATATCTCTATAATAAACTTATTTTATACTCACTATGTTTACAGAACACAAAAATTTACGAGCGGATCGGAGTCATTGCACTATTTTTTTTTCTTTAAAAAAAGACACTTTTAATTCTGTCATATTATCATCCAACTTGCAGAATTTTCTGCAGATCTTAACCATTTTTGAAAACGTAAAATTTTCACCGATGAATTTTACGTGTAAAGTTCCTAACGCGAATTTTCCGTGAAGTTGCGGTTAGCCCGGTAGCATGCCAATCGGCTTTCTACTAAAAATACTACCCAACTTTCACGAACGTATCTTGTATTTGATTTGTATTCTAGACTGTAAATTGTAATGTAAAAGTTCTTAAAATCCATATGGTGAATTCAGGGGAAAGCTCAATTCGTTACACTCGCTCAAGTTTACGCTGAATAAAAAAACTCCAAAACGAAACAAAAGTTCAACAAGTTGTATTTAAGTTGATGAAATAACGGTACATGGTATTCCAATGAAAACCGATTCTCGGAGTTCCGAGAGAACAACTTAAGAACGTGCGGAGATTCCAGCACGGACAGTCCAATATAATTCTGTACACAAAATCGACACTAACGTGCGGAAATCCAGCACAGCTAGCCCGATATCACACACACTCCACTAACGTGCGGGGTTCCAGCACATTTAGCCCAATATAACACTACGCTAACGTGCGGGGTTCCAGCACAGTTAGCCCAACCGTTCTCTTCCAGATCTAAAACATTCTCCCTTAAAATTATTTTTTTTTTTTTGACAGGCATTGCTTTTTTTGACAAAGGAATAGTAATGACATGCCAGAAAAGTAAACATTCACACATATAGCTGTTACGATAATTTCACACTTCATTTGTCCAACAATTATTTAATTTGCCTGGAGATTAACTTAAGAAGAAATCAAAGACTAGTGTCAAGAGGATTAACATTTTTGTCAAATGAAAGCATCTCCGTTTGTTTGTTTGGTTATTTCCTTTTTTTTGTGTTACAAACTAAATTGCGTAATTAATCTGAGAGAAAAAAAAAATTAAACTTAAGTTCTCATAGCAGCTTGTAAATTTTAAATTGATAACCTGTTACATTAAAAGTTTAAAATCGAAGATTTCTAAACTTATCTATAACAATCTCTCTCACAGCCTTAATGAACTCTGTCCCAGAGTTCTACTTTGAAACAAAATTGAAGCTTTAAAAAAAACAATGCAAACATACACATTGACAAAAATTCACAATATATGTTGATTCAAAGCCATTTAGCGTCTAATAAATTGCTCTGTAAGGCAGCACAGTTCGATTGTTTTTGTAACAGGTTCTGTAATAAAAGTAACTGTCCATTCAGGTCTTTAATATTTCTCTCATAAGACTTTGTAAGTTCTCTCAGTTTTGAATTTTCTTTAATTATTTCGTCCACGGTGTTTGCACGGGTTTCCACTACATCACCTGGACACGGAGTGGTGGTGGTCAATTCCGAATCCGCATGGGAAGCTTGCGTTGGATTTCCTTCCGAATGCGTCGTTATGATGGTAACGTTAGTAGCGGGCGGAGACACAGAGTCCGGAGATCCCTGGAATTTCTTATCCAAAAACTGCTGCATTCGATTCCTGTCCCGTAATTTCTGTTTTTCGGACTTCTTGCTGATGGACGGTCGCACTTGTTGGTTCATCATGACGTTAGAGTTTCTATCACTCGCTCTGTTGAGAGGACGGGGAACAATTCGATTCTCACACCAATTTTCACCGATGAATTTTACGTGTAAAGTTCCTAACGCGAATTTTCCGTGAAGTTGCGGTTAGCCCGGTAGCATGCCAATCGGCTTTCTACTAAAAATACTACCCAACTTTCACGAACGTATCTTGTATTTGATTTGTATTCTAGACTGTAAATTGTAATGTAAAAGTTCTTAAAATCCATATGGTGAATTCAGGGGAAAGCTCAATTCGTTACACTCGCTCAAGTTTACGCTGAATAAAAAAACTCCAAAACGAAACAAAAGTTCAACAAGTTGTATTTAAGTTGATGAAATAACGGTACATGGTATTCCAATGAAAACCGATTCTCGGAGTTCCGAGAGAACAACTTAAGAACGTGCGGAGATTCCAGCACGGACAGTCCAATATAATTCTGTACACAAAATCGACACTAACGTGCGGAAATCCAGCACAGCTAGCCCGATATCACACACACTCCACTAACGTGCGGGGTTCCAGCACATTTAGCCCAATATAACACTACGCTAACGTGCGGGGTTCCAGCACAGTTAGCCCAACCGTTCTCTTCCAGATCTAAAACATTCTCCCTTAAAATTATTTTTTTTTTTTTGACAGGCATTACTTTTTTTGACAAAGGAATAGTAATGACATGCCAGAAAAGTAAACATTCACACATATAGCTGTTACGATAATTTCACACTTCATTTGTCCAACAATTATTTAATTTGCCTGGAGATTAACTTAAGAAGAAATCAAAGACTAGTGTCAAGAGGATTAACATTTTTGTCAAATGAAAGCATCTCCGTTTGTTTGTTTGGTTATTTCCTTTTTTTTGTGTTACAAACTAAATTGCGTAATTAATCTGAGAGAAAAAAAAAATTAAACTTAAGTTCTCATAGCAGCTTGTAAATTTTAAATTGATAACCTGTTACATTAAAAGTTTAAAATCGAAGATTTCTAAACTTATCTATTAGATAAGTTTAGAAATCTTCGATTTTAAACTTTTAATGTAACAAAATGATAATGTTTTAAATATGTGGCGAAAATTTTTGTTTTAAAACTTTTATATATTCATACAGCTGGAATGTTCACTAAAGAAATTTGAAATCGCTGAAGCGGGGTTTAACCTGATTCGGCCTTGACCTGCTGACCTTTGCCCTTAATTAACTGTAATTGCGTTTTTGTCGCTAAATTATCTAATGTATACAATCGGGTTCGGCATTTTGGAAATTCCATTTTCAAATTCAGCAAAAAACTAATATGCCGAAGAGACGGCAACCGTCGAGTTTGAAACAGTTGTGCATTTCTGACATTGCTTGGACTTTTGAACGAATTTGGTGGAGAGATTATTTTGATAATTTTGGAGACATGCAGTGTTTACATGTTTTGGGACCCTTCGATGCGCTTCGTAAGTTATGTGTAGCCAGGATAAGAAGGGGTTTTGCCCTGCATATTAATCCTGTTATCATTAATCATACCATATAGGTAGTTTATAGAATGATCTTGTTATTATAGAAGGATGGCCTATTTTTAACGTCACCTTCGATAACACACACAAAAGCTACGGAAGCGGGTAATACTTATTAAAAACAAATTTAACTTACATTGAGTTACAAGATATGCAACCAAACATTACATTCGTGTTGCTTTCAAAATTAAAATAGTTCTTGGAGGAAAAATGTATGGTGGCATAGATCTGTCACCACTTGTCAGATAATTATGTTAACTTCTCATATGATAATGTCGACTTGTCAGATATTTTTGTCAACTTGTGAGATCTTTATGTTGACTTGTCAGAAAATAATCAAAGTGACTATAGAGACTCAACATTTTGTCGTCAAAGCGTGTTAGTGCCACTAACTGCCATTTACTTTTCATCATAATACCATACAAGTCGACAAAAATATCTGACAAGTTAACATAATCATCTGACAAGTTAACATAATCATCTGACAAGTCGACATAAAGATCTGACAGAAAAACTAATATGGCCACTAGTTTAAAGAAAATTATCATTCATATTGTAAGTCGACTTGTCAGATAATGATGTTGTCTTATCAGATGTTATGTCTTCTTGTCAAATAATTATGTCGACTTATCAGATAATTATGTCGACTTGTCAAATAATTATATCGACTTAAAAGATGATTATGTCGACTTGTCAGATCCTAGCTTATGTCGACTTGTCAGAAAATAATATTTGAAATGGATGGCACAAATTGGGCGTTGAAAGATTAAAGTGTTGAATTCTTAACCACGTGAATAAGTGACAAGTCGACTTAAAGAACTGACAAGTGAACATAATTATCTGACAAGTCGACATCAAGATCTGACAAGTCGGCATAATTATCTGACAAGTGGTGGCAGATCTATGCCACCATAAAAATGCAAGTTTCTGCCAGGTGCATCATATCTCAGGATTGAGGTCTGGAAGAATTATATTTGGGGCTATTTTCATATTGACAAATTTGTGTATTTTTAATTATTTCACAATATCAGCATCTGGAATGGTGGAAGAAATCATGAAGGTGATGGAGACAAATGGTCAACTACAAGGGAAATACTTGCAGATCCTCTTCACTGACAGACTTCGTCATTTGCATCTAAAGGGGACCATAATTACAAACCAAATAGTAAAACTTCTTGCTCAGAGGGCACGGGTAAGGCTTGTTATTGGCAGTGAAATAATTTGCATATATAAGTCCATTGTCCACTTTTCTTTTCTATTTGCCATGATGTAAATTGACACACAATGGTAAATCTTAGCAGCTGAAATGTTTTAGAAAATGTTATTTTAAAATGTTCGTTAGAATGATTATAAATCAAATAATGTTAAAAATTATGGCAGATTTAAACTTTAGTGATACAATGTATTATTTTAGTGGGAGTGAGTGTATAGTGTAACCTACATGTAGCTAGAATTCATATGTACTGTACCTGAAAGCTTATTTTGACTTTCCCTCTTGATCACATTTCTTGTTTATCAAAAATTGTTTAGTAATTAACAGTGATCTGCTATCAATGATACAAGTTCTGAGGTACATGTATATTATGATGCTAAAATGCTCATCTTTTCTGTCTGCAGAAATTAGAAACTTTGCATCTGAAGTATGCCAACAAAATTTCCAAGAACCTGTTGGTTAATTTAGTGGAGAATCTGCCAGCTATTAAAGAGCTCAACCTCACAGACACAAAGTGTGATGACAACATGCTCCAAATTATCAGTAAGTTTCAAAGATAATCAATCTAATTAAAATTAGATCCTTCACACTCCCACATTTGATATGTCGCAGCAACATATCAAATATGGGTGCATGAAAGATTTAATTTTAAAGGATCTAATTTTAATTAGATCGAAAGATAATTGATAGCAGAAACGTGTATTTTGGTTTGTCTCAGCATAATACATGTATATAATTCAATGGAAATCAGCTACATGTATATATTACACTTATTTATTGAATTGGTATTTCAAGGTTATCTGAATGATAACAAGTGCTTTTACATATGTAAAATCTAGTATGCAAGATTCATTGGCAATATGAGGAATGAAAGTAAATTATCTTCTAAGATGAATGAAAATTTAGGGTGCATTATTCCTTATATAAGGGAGATAATTCTTAATATCTTGATAAATAATAGGTTTTGAATACCCAGAAAAACTTAAATTCCTTGGAAAATTACATATACCACAAAAACAAAATTTTGATGAGTGCATGCCAAAGGGGGTGGGGGTCTGCATATAAGAGAAGGTGTTATTCTTTCAAATGCTAGTCGGTAGTTTTTTCAGTAGTTGTGCAAATGAATTAGGGAAACATTTGTTCCCCCCTGCCATGTTAATTTACATGGTACATTGTATTGTTATACTTTCATGTTAAATACTGAAATCTGATTGGTTAAGACGCAGTTAATAATATTTTATATTACCCTCAGCGTTAGCAACGCACTTAGCAACGGGTAACATTAAAAAATGTTACATGCGCGAAAATTATGCGCGTACGGTTCGCTGTAGAATTCACGTTATTCCTATATAAAAGCAGTAAAATTTTCTTAAAAATTTTAAAAAAGACATTCAGTATAACAAAATAAATAGTGCCTGTTTGGGAGGATAACAGTTGAAATTGACACCCCTCGAAAACCATTGTCAACCTCCGCTTCGCGTCGGTTGACAATGGTTTTCTCGGGGTGTCAATTTCAACTGTTACCCTCCCAAACAGGCACTATTTATATACTATGTACCGGTATTTGTATAAATAGATTTTTGAATTGGAAATGTTTCAAATGAAAGAATTCATCTTAGAATTGTTCCTTTTGCCTTTACTGATTATAAGAGTCAATTGATAAATAACAATACTTTTCATCCTACATGTAACACATCTTGCATACAGTTGCCCTGTTTTGTTGGAATGGTCCATATTATCTTGTTAATTGCCCAGATTCTCATCCTCAGTGTATGTATATCCCTGGTACTAACTGAATGCATCTTGTCAATATTCTAGGTTTGAATTGTCCTCATTTGGTCACACTTTCTGTGATGAATTGTCATGGTGTAACAGACAGAGGTGTTCAGTCAATTTGCTCCGGACAAACCCGGAAATTGCAGAATATTTCCCTTCAAGATTCCGGTGCTACTGAACAATCAGTCATTCAGTTGCTAAGAACTTTACCTGAGCTGAAGGAAGTGGAGATAGACAATAATATAAGTGGACTTGTGCAGGTTATTGAGGAGGACATTGTGAATGGGAAGATGGACAGTAAATATGGCATCCGGAAAATCCACTGGGACACCTCCGTGCCTCTTTCCACACACCTTTCCCTCATTGTTGATCACTGTCCATTTGTTACAGATGTCACTTGCCATGGCGTCATTAGTGGAGACGTTTTAAAGAAATTATCATGTATCAAGACCATGAAAAAATTGAACCTCTCTTATGGTCATGGATATGCTGGACATCATGATTTGGGGGAGTTTGTTGAATTCTTGCAGGAAGTAGGGATTCAGATCACAGATTTGTTCCTGTCTGACACAATGTTGATGCCAGTTAGGGAAATTGGGGTTTTCTGTTTGAATTTGAAGGCTCTGACCATGATATGCGACGGTAACCTTACTAGAGCAAGGGCTGTTCAGGCAAGTGAAGAACTCTTTCACCCTGACAGTTTTAAGAAATTAGAAATCATCAAACTATTTGACAATAATGTAATCAGGTCAGAAGATACCGTAACATTTTTGTTATGCCAAGCTGAAAACGTCCGGATCTTAGATGTACACAAATGCATGGCTTTCACATCAGAAGGCCTGGATGCTGCATATCAAAAACACGGATTTAAACAGCTAGAAAGCTTAAAGTTAGACACTTGTCACAATTTTGATGATATTGACATTTTGGAACTGATGCTAGAAACTGAAAATAAATTAAGTGTTATGCACTTATGTTCATGTTTTAATATCACCTTTGTACACAGTGATGAACTCCAACTCGCCTTGCAGGAAGGTGAAAATTGGGATATTGAATATCATTGGGAATAATACATTGTACATGCATAGAATATACATGAATTACCATAGTACTAGAACATAAGCAGAGTGTGCCAATTTTTATAAAATTATTTTTGTATTTTGTATTCAATAATTGTGATTTTTATGTAATTTTTTGTATCCTGAACTTCTAAATGGTTACATAGGATTGTATACATGCCTGTAAAACATTTTATGTGACAGTTTATGTATATCTACATTTGAGTATATCCAAGATCTCTTGTCTTAATTATTATGAATGTTGAACAAAAGCTAGTTATATTATACAATGCATGTGTATAAAGGTTGTTGAACAGTGAAGACTTTCTCTTTTAATCAAATTCTCTTTGATATTGAACAAATTAACTACATGTACATTGTATTGGATACATATAATTATTAAACATATCCAATATGATATTTGCATGATTATCATTGTTGAGCAGTGAGGAATTTATTCTTTGGAAGGGATTTGAAAGTAAAAGATGTGAAGACGCTTACATTTTGTCATTTTAGTTTACTGACTTGCTTTGTGAAGAAAATGATGAAAAATAAAGATAGATCATCAAATAGTAATCTAGATACCTTTGATAAACTCAATCATTCTAGGGGACATGCTTTGAGACTCTTGTTATGTTCTATGAACATGTTAGGGAATAGTTCATATAAATGTGGTAGAGTTGGACAGCTGAAGATGCCTGCAGGGCAAATAAAGAAATAAACCTCTCGTATCCAACATATCCTTCGAAATCGTGATCAACATGTGCGGAACATTTTTCCAAGGGAGTGGGAGCCGGGGGATAATTTTATTTGTAGGGAAGGGGTGGGGGTCTGAGGCCTATTTTTGCCCATTTTACCATGTGAATTTTTAAAAATAAGTTTGAATTTTCTAGATGGGCTTTTTCAATGCTGTCTATAAATATTCTAATTGTTGTATGAACCAACATAATACAATCAGAAAAGCAAGGCCCCTGGAGTGTTTTAGGGGTGGAGAAAACTAAAAATGATAATTTTTTATACAGGGTAATCAATTATTAAGAAACCAAAAGAGAACCGATTTGACGATGGACGTAAACATGTATAAAATATACATGTATGTATATACTCGTACGTTCCTGGTTTAACTTTAGATCTAAGTACAGATTTATATGGTGGAATATGGGACACTGATGTCTTTATATAGATGAACATACTATAGCATTCACCAGTAAATATATTAAGCTTAAAGGATTAAAACTTTTTTTCAAACTTTATAGTATTTTTATGATTCAAATATGAGTGAAAAGTTTATTTGTTAAAATAAGGGACGAAGAGAGATCGCAAGAGTAGGGGCGTTTTTCTTCCTTACGTGTAATTTATCTATCTAAAGTAATTTGAAAAAAGTAAAATATTAAAGTACAAAGGAATCATTCTGACTTTTCTGGTGATATCTTTACGTTCGGGCTTTATCACCTTTATGATATTTGATTACGTACCGACCGTAATGATCTCTTCATAAAAGTCAAGAGAATGATTCTTACATTTCTTAGTCATGTAAACATCATGTACAATCCAGTATTAATAAATTTAACAATTTTTTTACAACGGTTTTCCTAATTATGAATTATGTCATTTTAGATGCCCTTATAAAAGTCCATAGGATAAACATTGTCGAAAACCCAAGGACGCTGATGATATGCACATGAGTTAAAGGCACTCGTATACGATAAAGTTTACCTCATTATACGCATGGTACGTGTATAATACTTACAGAAACGAGTGCCTGTGAAATAAGGCGAGATGCACCTGACCTGTGAACCCCCTCCCCCTTGGAAAAAAATTTAAATCCAAATAAAAAAGATGTAAATTTGAAATTTAAAAAACTTTTTTTACGTCAAATTAATAAATATTTCAATGAAAAAGAAACATGAAAATTTCTACTAAAACACACTGGTCATTAGCTATACTGGTCATTAACATAGATATCGGGATCAAGATGCATAAATAGCTTACTTTCAAGGCGGAAGTTTTTGTCTGCAATCATGAGACGAAGATGACGAGAATACGTACGAAAACATAATTAAACCTGTCGATTGTTGCAGTTCATTTCAACAAAAGATGGGAAACTGTATAGCGAGATGTTTTGGCATTGCCGATAGAAGGTTGTAACTATGTTAATCCAAATCATTTTGTTTTGAAGTGAAACATGATAAACATGATAAATGTTAATAATATAATGGACCGAATTTCCTCGATATGTTGTCGTTATCGTTGCATAAGAAATTGATAAAGACAAAATTGTAAACTGTCAACTGAAAACGTTACATTGAATAATTATTACCTATGATATATATGGAATTCTAATACTGTAAAAATAACATGACATTTGTTTCATACATGTAACTCATTTGAAGTGATAAAGCATTCACAACGGTTTGGTTGTGACGTGGGATATTGTAAGTTATGTAGGCTACTGGTAACGATGAATTGTATCTGCAGATAAATAATCATATTGCTAGTTTCATATGTGATTTTGTTTATTATATGCACAGTCAAACAACCTCTAAAACATTGTGTGTAAACAATGATCAGATTAACTATGCTGTGTGAACTATTCTCTTTTGAGAAGTGAACACGCACAGCCTACACCCACTTCTGTGGATGTAGGCTATGCCTGTTCACTTCTCAAAAGAGAATACTGTGTGAACCTTTACTTTTTGATGTACATACGTGAGTGACGGTTCTTTCACTGGCACCAGATATAGCTCTCTTGGTATAGTACCTGACTAAAGATCCCAGGATCAAGTGTTTGAATCCTGCTTTGATCATTCAGTATTTCTTTCAGCCTTTTACATTTAATATAATGATCAGATCAGTTTGAATAGCAGTGCCAGATGGCTCAACTGGTAGACTACCTGACTAGAGATTTAGGGGGCATGGGTTCAAATCCAGGCCCCAGGATCATGAAGCTGTCTTAGACTTAAGTCAGAATTTGAATGCATTTTATAAGTTTTATAATAACATACAAGCAAAATTCGAAATATGTTTTAGGATTGTTTGCCTATCTTGTTGCTACCTACACACTTCAAGTGAAAATCTATGGTTAATACATTTTTGGTGAATGATTATAATTTTGATTTAAGCCTAAGATCTTTCATGATCCTGGAGCCTGGTCTGGTCAGTCATTATTTCTCTTGTCCCTTTACATTTGGTGCCATGCCAACCGGGTGAACCCCTTCAGTCGAAGGTTAACTGCTGCCAGAAGAAAAAACCCCAGTGGGATGTTGATTTCCTAGGGTGCAGATCATTCAAGGTAGGAAGAAATCTGATGGTCAGACCAATTCAGCTGCCAGCGCCAGATAGCTTACTAGTAGTTGGTAGAGCATCTGACTATAGATTCAGGGTGCCTGGGTTCAAATTCTGGTCCGTCATTATTTCTCCCATCCCATTACACTTGTATAACTTGCTTTCCATTTTTAACATGATGAAAACAGAGGATTGAATTTTACAGAATCGGTGAAAAATTTATGACCATATTTATTGATGAAACCATGTTTACAAGACTTCAGTCATACTCATTTGATTATCTTATTTGAAATACTTAATGTTTTAGGAGGAAGTACTTAAGAACAAGATACAGCGTGGAAAGGGACTTTTCAATAGAGGTATGATCTGTGTGCAAGTCTTATATAGATTGGGAAAATTATTGACGTTTTTGATCGAAGTGGAAAATTTTTGATATTAATGAAAAAAAAAAAATAAAGAATAATAAAAAGTCAATTAAATTTTAAATTAAAATATTAATTTTATACATATTTCTGTGCCTTAAAATCATCTAACATTATAAAAAATGAAACTGGAATCACAATCAAATGCATTTTTTTTTTACTTTTTATCAAATTAGGAAATTTGTTGTAATTACATTAATAATAAATTGGGAACATTCTGCTTGTTTTGCTATTGGTAAGTGTCTCGATTTTATTGGCCTGAATTTGCATGGGAAGACTTGCTGCAATTAAAGATTAAATATTTGAAATACCGGTAATATTGTTGCATGGTATTAAATGATAAAACCGTTAGATTCTATTACAATTAATATGATACTGCAGGTGATTCTTTGCATACTAGAGTTTCATTTGTAATGTTGGCTCCTGAGTGTGATGAATGGGAGGTAACTCCAATTGCTTTTTCAATTTGTTAGAAATATAAATCAATACTTGCTTTAGAAGAGAAGTACCGTAATTAAAAGTCTGTACTGTGAGTTGATAAAAAAAAAAATGGATGGCATTTGAAAGTTTTGCTCTTCTGCTGACCAGAGAAGACAATTTACAAAATAAATATTGTATATTGACTAGAAAAAAATTGAGTAGAGCATCAAAACTAAACCATGAAACAATGCAAGTATAGATCAATTGCATACTGTTCAATATCTATTTGAAGAAATTTTTTACCCAGAAAATATACATGTATGTTACACATAAAGAATTATATTGGCAGTAAAATTGATGTACATGGATGAGAACTGTACATTTTTATTAGAATATACTGTTGATAAGAAGACAAACTTGGTCACAGAATGATTTAGATCAGTATGGAAGATTATTTTCATATTACCAAATTCTTTTGTGTAATTATGATAAGTATTTCACTTTGATTGAAATTATGTTACCAGATTATTTTTTCTTAAACAGAGTAATTAGAATTCAGAACTAAATGGATCAGACATTAAAGTTTTTTTTGGTGATGGGGGGGGGGGGGGTGTTATTTCTTGTTCTCAATTGGAGCAGATTTAAATTGATTTGTGTACTTTGATGATGTCATATGAATATTGATCACCAGGGAGTTTATGTACTTTACTCAGAAGCCACAAAAACTTGAACATTGAGCATTTTGAATTGGAAATATGTGATCTATAAATTAACATTTGTAAATTGTTCAAAGCTACTCTAATAGGTACAAGCTTTAAGTGTGCTCATTTATTTTTGAAAAATATGAAAATATTTTATTTTTGCTATATGAAATGTGTATATCATCATCACACACTTTTCATATGCTTTTTTATATAAAAAAAAATATTTGGGATGTAGAAGCAAAGCTTTTATCAAGTACATAGAACATTGGGCATAAAAAAACCCTTTGAAGGAGTGGGGGGGGGGGGGAGGAATGAACGTTTGATCTGCCATACAGTGCAGACTTACAAAAGAGTGGGCGTTTTGATGCATCATTCATACAATGAAAAGAGCTTTATTAACAAGCATTAGTATTACTCTATGTTGAAAAGAAACTTTGTATTTTATCTTTATTCTTGGCATACTATAGAATAATCAATTCATGTAATGAATTTTCTTAATTTTTTTTTAAAGTCTGCATTGCGTGAATTAAGGTGCAAATTAAAAATTTGAAAGATGTACTTTTCTTTCAAGATTGCGGAACAAATTATATATTTAAATCTTTCATATAGACTGCAGTATCTGATTAGATCAAATGTTCTATCAAGCAAGAATAGACAGGTCTATAATCTGAAAATGAGCGCATAATAAAAGTTCAAAATTTTATGGCGTTAAATGAAGTATGTTGTAAAAGTACTGGGGGTAAGGTTGCCCTGAGAGAGAGAGAGAGAGAGAGAGAGAGAGAGAGAGAGAGAGAGAGAGAGAGAGAGCGAGAGCGAGAGAGAGAGAGAGAGAGAGATTCTGTTTAAAAGTACTAATGGAATAAAAAAATTGTTCTAGAGATTATGATCGATTTTTAAGACAACTAGAAATAGTGTATGGCTTCAGAATCATATCTAGAATTTGAAGGAAGGATATTTTAAATGAACTGGTGACGACTGTCAATTATCATTAAAAGGTGCATATGGCATTACATCATTCTCCTTATATGCCGATAACTGTTATCAGATTCATACCCTCCCTGTCTGTCAACTGACGAAAATATAATCGTAATTACACGTGTTTGATATTAAGGGATACATGATTTAATCAAAATTACTTAAATTAGGTCCTCTGCTCTCCCTTGTACCGAAATATACACACATTTATAAAATATTGTTCGAGCCTAACCGGGACATGTATGTTTATTAAAATACAGAAGCAGATTGAAAGAGAATGTGCTTTCAGAATAAATCACAAGAATTCAATGTTTAACCCTTGTGCTACATGTAAATGTATGATATAAATAGATCGGTCAATATAACTACAGTACTACATAACTGAGCAACATGGAGCAGCATTTCATTATTTTGTAAACTGGCGTCAACTGAATTCGTCGATGTTAAGATCACAGTTTTATAAGGCAACCTACACTGACCCTTGCTTTATTGGGTTTTATACCACTTATTTCTGCTTCATAACTAATGTGGATTCTGTAATTGCTTACGTAATTATGGAAAGTGCCCTGTAAAACTAAGAATTTTACCCGAATTAAAGTAACCGCATTTTTAAAAATAGAAATCAGATTTGATTGGGAGATACCATTTCAAAGTAGCTTTTACGGTGAGAGATATGTACATTAACTAAAACATATAGTTTTATTGTCGTGAACAAAATACTGAATCATTTCATGGGACGTTAGTCAAATGTAATATTTGAATGACATTTAAAAAAATAACCCTTAGTATATCAGTTTGACATAATGATGATTTTAAGGATGTTGTGTCGTACATTTGGCATAGATTAACCGTATTTGTCCATTTTATTGAGTGTGCGGAACTCCGGGTTGAAAGAATGTAAAGGTATTTCTTGTTTAATATCAAGACACCATTTCACAAAAGGGTTGTATTTGTTGCCATGGCGACATTACATCGCGCTAGATTGATGATGCAATTTTAAAAATCGAGTTGTCTAAAATGCGTCATTTGAATTCATACATTTTGTTGCAACTTACAACAAAAAAGTTTGTATATGCATCAACTTTTGATTTGATGTTAAATGATGCTTGAAAATTAGGCTTTTCTGATGATTTGCGACGATTAAAATTAAATATTTTAATATGAAATGAGCAAAATTTCGTAATTATATGCATGTAAAAGTTTAATACGCAACCATGATAAAACGATTTTTCAATTAGATAATTATGCTAAAGTCCTTGAAAAAAATTTGAATTTCGTGTTTGAAGTCTGGGTTTTTTTTGTTCACAATTAAATTTAAAAGAAAAGAAAAGTGTTTTTTTTAAAGGCGACATTGCTGTGAGCGTGATATCATCGCTTCACGGCCTTGGATATGACAACACGGAAAATGAAGTTTTCTTCTCTTCTCTTTTGTTTAAATCTCTAAACTTTGAGTGGGTATACATGCTTTTGCTTGTCTGCTCAAATATAATAAGTTTTTAATTTTAATCGTTTTTTCTTTCTTCTCACACACATAAACCACGCGTATATGGATTTATTGATCGTCATTTTTGCCGACCGACGATCGCATCATAGGTTTACTCAACAAAGAATATGTCATTATAATCACTTGTGCTCAAATCACAAAACTCAAAGACATTTTAGAGGTTGTTCATTTTGGCTATTGATCAGTCTGAAAGGCTTTATTCAGCGGAGAATTTTATGACTTTTATAAAGACATCTTTCAAGATGACAGCGCGTTTAAATACACATCTAGCCAAAGCTATTTGTCCGTTTTTGGAGTAAAGGGCCGAGGCGCTTAATATTTAATTTTTCACACAGGGGGGTTTTGTCCATGATTTGCTCTCGCAGTAAAAAGAATTTCGCTTGTTGTGTAAGTCTAAAGAGATTTCTCACAATTTTTCCACAGTTTTAAGTCCAAAGAAGTCAGGCTAAAGTATTCTTGTACGTAAACATTATTTTACAAACATTTCTCAGTGATTTTAGATAAAGACGCTTTCTCCTCAAGCTAGAAACGTTTGGAGTCGGAAATTCGCTTTTCAACTTCAAGCTTTCAGCTCACATCCGCTTACCTCATATATTACATAAAATCGGAAAGTCAATAAAAAAAAATTCGGTTACAAGTTTCCTGGGTGTGTGGGGTGCGAAATTTATTTCGGATGTCTTTTTAGTTTTTATGACGATATCTTTTGATAAAACTTATCTAACCTAATGGGTTTTCTGGTAAAAAAAAATTCCTTTTTTTTAATTCGGTTATAAGATATCAATTATTCGTTCACTAAGTGATATAAAATGGGTTTATTCATTGGATTGGCTTACTGCATGCACACATTGACCAACTTTTCATTTTCATTGAGTTACAATCTTTGAACGATATATTGAAGTTTTCGCGTAAAAAGGTGGACTGACTTTATGAAATGAATAATTATTTATTTCCCTGAGAAACTTTAGGTTTTTTATTTAGAAATTAGTTGGATGAAATCATGAAATGACGGATGTCGTAACACCCCACCCCCTTTCAAAAAAAGGGGGAAAGAAAAAGAAAAAACGATCATTAAGGGACATGCACCATTTCACCCCTTGCCCAATAAATGTATATTTACAAACTGTTTACATTTAAAGTTTGGCAATTATATTTTATAAGTACATGTTCATGCACCGGGCGAACAATCTTCTTGGTTTGGCTTCATATCTTATCTTTAACTTTATTTTAGAGAAAACGATAAAGGATTTGTCCATTTAAGATTTTTTCTAGATAGTCTGTAAGTTGATAATTTATGCATCAAAAGAAATCATATTTTTGATTCGGACGAAGACTAACAAAATGGGTGGCAACAAGATTTACACCGCAAGAATTGCCCCGCACTTGACTCAGACGCCGCGCCATATAATTCACAGCTTGGTGTGAAGACCTCTAGAATAACAATCACCCGAGTAACAAAGATTTATTCAACAAGGTTCAACAAGTAATGGAAAAATAAATAAATCACAGACAATATAGACAAATCACAGTCTTATAAAAAATATATAAATAGCATGTCATGGGTGAAGTAAATATAACCAAACATATATAACAATTCATAGTTAAACTTCTTTCTAGCACTTGTGAAATACTGTCAAAATGTTTTCAGTGTGTACTAGAACAGTTTTGTAACAATGGTTCCCACACCGAACAATAACAAAAAACCCGGATAATGTTTATTTTTTGGAAGTAACAACCCCCCCCCCCCCCGGTTCTCTCCAACGAAGATAAAACGAAGTAATGATCTCGTTTAACACAAATCTAGGACGAACATACAATGTTTATACAATTAAGTTAAGTGTCCTGTTACTAAAACGAGGAATAATGAAATATGTTTTGCAATCTCGTTTTCAAAACTTTGACTCCAGAGAAATTTAAGTTTTTTTAAAACACAATATGTATATTCTATATTTTTATATTCATCTGAAAAACCCGATTTCTCTCTCGAAGTTCGTCAAAGAATGGCCATGTTTACCGATTACATTGACAATCATATCATGTGCACTTTTAAACAATAAAACGTTTTTATATATAATGTTTTTCGTTGATAAAGCCCTTTTAGAAAGAAAAAAAGGTTTTCTTTGGATGTTCTTCGACAGATTTATGAAGGTAAATAGTACGACTCTATACCTTTACATCTCAGAGCGATATGCATTTGATTAGAAGACAAAACACCGTTGGAAAGTCTTTACATGCTTTTGACAGACGCCAAGGTACAGCATAATAGTGTCGGATATGGTTTGTCAGTCTTGAAAAGGATATAAAAGAATATTGAATTTTCACTAGAATTTTCGAGACAGATGTGTGTGTTTTTGCATGTATGTGCAACTTTGAGACATTAATGATCGCATATTCCTGATATTTGTTCAAATTTAGTTCCCGAAGTCGTGACACCATCTTCGCCATGCATGCAATGCATTTATAACACACATGCGCTAACTGTTAACTATCCTATATATCGTAGCAACGTCATGGAAATCTCACTCCTTTAGTGGGATCTTTTTAGTTGGATAATTTGAGCTTGGCCACTAACACTTTCAAAAGTCGGCATCGAATTACCTGGCCTTATAATCGTATCTCTGAACCGCCGGGGGAGTACCGTAGCGGCGAGGTGTAGAGGTTGTGGAAAAGTTCCCCACCGAAAGTGGAGTGGTGGAGCGTAAATGCACCCTCACAACGTCCCTCGGTGTCCGGCGCTCCGTGGGGCGGGGCGTCTCGTACTCCTTATACTCCCAGTAGCCGCGCTTTTTCTGTGGTCGGGGGCTCGGGGTGTAGTACTCTGGAGTGTGCTCCCTGTAACGTGGAGGGGGACTCTCAATCGGCGGCAGACTGGGAGACGGCGGTGGTGGAGTCACGCGCGTTTTGGTAGTTTTGTAAATGTTGTTGCGCACGTCTGGTATGAGTAGACACCCGGCCGTTGCAAAGAGTCCCGCGGCGAGCGTGATGAGTCCCAGAGAGTATGAGGTATAAAAGTCAGTCGGAAGAAGAACAGCGTAGATAATCATCCCAATCACAGCTAACAAGGCTGGAAAATTGAAAAATGTAAAGTTACATACAATATAGAATGAGAATAAATCTAGTGTTAGCTCTTGTTCTACATAAATCACTTTTTCTTACAAAGCATGCTCAACTTTTCTCTATTTGACGACCTGTTTGTCGTTGTTTGTTGTTTAAAGTACTATTGAGAATCTTTATAACCATATTATACCACCTCTATTGACATGTGTCAAGGACTGATATAAAGCTTATGAATACTTTTATAAATTAAATACCTGCTACAAACTCAGAGATGATGACGAGGAGGGCGAGACACTTTGACCTGGCGGCCTCCGTGGCTACATAGATACTGTACATCACTGTGATGGGTACCGCCACTATGAGTACTACGATCATCATTCCCAGGGTACCGTCCCGCCCATCTGTAAAAGTCACAGTACCACTCTCAGGGTTGGGTTATACTTTGACATTAAGTGCACAATGATACTTGTAATCATGAATAGATTGTTCGTTATGAGAAGGCTCATGTAAGGTCTCTTGTATCGTTGTGTTAGGGTCCGCATCATGTATAATTTCTGCCTTGTTCGAGAAGTTGTGTCATGTGTTGCTTATATCTGGTTTACATGGCTATATATTTTGGTAAAAGGGGGTGTATCGTGTCATGTTTAGTTTGTTAAAGAAAAGGGGGATTATCATGCATTTTATTGAACGTTGTTAGAGGAAGTACGGCATACTAGTAATATGCAATTTAATATTCCACATCACAATGTCATGTTGATATTGTTGTGAGAGGGCTCAATTTATGTCATGTTTGTATCGTTGTGAGAGGGCCCAATTAATGTCGTGTTTATATCACTGCGAGAGGGCTCAGTTTATGTCATGTTTATATTGTTGTGAGAGGGCTCAGTTTATGTCATGTTTATATCACTGCGAGAGGGTTCAGTTTATGTCATGTTTATATCGTTGTGAGAGGGCTCAATTCATGTCATGTATGTCATGTTTATATCGTTGTAAGAAGGCATGAATCATTTCATGTTTATATAGTTGTGAGAGCGCTCAATTTATGTCATGTTTATATCGTTGTGAGAGAGCTCAATTTATGTCATGTTTATATCACTGCGGGAGGGTTCAGTTTGTGTCATGTTTATATCGTTGTGAGAGGGCTCAGTTTATGTCATGTTCATATCGTTGAGAGAGAGAGAGCTCAATTTATGTCATGTTTATACCACTGCGAGAGGGTTCAGTTTATGTCATGTTTATATCGTTGTGAGAGGGCTCAATTCATGTCATGTATGTCATGTTTATATCGTTGTAAGAAGGCATGAATCATTTTATGTTTATATCGTTGTGAGAGCGCTCAATTTATGTCACGTTTTTATCGTTGTGAGAGGGCTCAATTAATGTCATGCTTATATCACTGCGAGAGGGTTCAGTTTATGTCATGTTTGTATCGTTGTGAGAGGGCTTAATTTATGTCATGTTTGTATCACTGCGAAAGGGTTCAGTTTATGTCATGTGTATATCGTTGTGAGAGGGCTCAATTAATGTCATTTTTGTATCGTTGTGAGAGGGCTCAATTAATGTCATGATTATATCGTTGTGATAGGGCTCAATTACTGTCATGTTTATATATGTGAGAGGGCTCAATTTATGTCATGTTTGTATCGTTGTGAGAGGGCTCAATTCATATCATGATTATATCGTTGTGATAGGGCTCAATTACTGTCATATTTATATATGTGAGAGGGCTCAATTTATGTCATGTTTGTATCGTTGTGAGAGGGCTCAATTTATGTCATGTTTATATCGTTGTGAGACGGCTCAATTTATGTTTTGTTTATATCGTTGTAAAAGGGCTCGTGTCGTATCGTGTTTATGACCATGAGAGAGGGCTTCTGTTCGTCTAGTGATAATCCCTTAACTGTTTATCAAATCTGTGTATAAATATGTTTATACATACGCCAGGTCTGTCTAGTGATAATCCCTTAACTGTTAATCAATTCTGTGTAAGCCTAATCTTACAATAAACTATTCAGTCAAATTTTTAAAGTTATAACCCAGTCCTTTATATACATAACATTTCAGAAGTGTAATTTATGATACATCAAATGTGCCTTGAATTGAGTTAATTGTAGTTAATTAAACCCATAAATAACATGATATCAGTAAATCTGTGTAGATTAAACTTTACGAAAGTTCAAGTGATTGTTAACTTGCAAAGGTCTCGAAGTTGAAGACGGTATTTTCGTTCTCGACAAGACGAGGGTTTATGACATATTCCAATTCATATTAACACGCAATGGACAAGACGTTATTATATAGGTAATCGACCAAACTACCACTGATATATTCATTTCGTTTATATTTTAATCTAATATTCAGGCAAAAAAAAACCCCGGATAATTGACTTCTTTTAAAAGAATTTTATATTTTTTACTTCGGCCCAATAGTTAAAATCTGGAGAAACTGCATAATTTTTTTACCCAGAAAAAAATATCGCTTGGTTTTAGACAGAAATACTATTTTTTGTCTACAAGTTTTAGCCCATTACTGTATCTGGGAATAGTTTTCTCCGACACATCTTTTTTTAAAAATATGCATTATGATTGCTTAATATTTTTTTTTAAAAAAAAAAACCCCAAACAAATACATGTATGTCCAAAGAATACATTAGCGTTTGCGAATGTTGCAAAAGTTGTTTCGTAAAAGGTTGTTTATACATTAAAAGTTCTGTAAAGATGACTAGTTTATATAGGAGCTTGGTTTTAATCTCGACTTACTGTTTTGATAGTCGCTGGTTATGTCAGAAGTCGCACAGCTTCCAGAGGAACAGTCGATCATTTTGAACAGTCCCACTGTGATGTCCTTGTTGTTCTGTACTGTCTGGGTCACCATCCATCCTATGGTCCCGAATCCGGACAGGAACAGGGCCAGTCCGATGTACTGAAACACTAGGCCGATCTTAGCCCACTTTGATGCACTCCCACAATATGCCATCTTTGGAGTTTAGTTTCTCTCTCTCTCTCTCTTTCTTCTGTACACGAGTTTTTTTTGTTTCACTTCCAAACTATACTAGAGTTACATTTTGGTTGAAAATATTTACAAGAATTTCTTTTTTTTTTTTCTTCTTCAAAACACAAATGATGCGCATTCACCGATAATAATCCGACAGCTATTTCTATAAGTCATCGAAACTCTCTTTTGTCTTATTCAAATTTCAGCAAAATACATATGACGTCAAATTGTCTCATAAATCATTTTAAATAAGACCGTCCTTTTTCTGCATAAAGATGGGAAGATCCCACTGAAAGCATAGGGGTATGCTTAAGACGCGATGATGGTTGTGCGAGTACAATCGGGTATGGCAGTTTGCTATTTAATGTCTAGAGCAATATCAAAACGTTTTGAATCCTTTGTCAAAAGGTGAATTGCAGTGTATATTGAATTCGTCATTCATCTGTTGAGATTCGCTTTGCATGACTGTATGTTCGTTCTCGCTTTGTCGAAGTTCTTTAGAGATACAATAAACAACTTTCAAAGAAATAGGTAAATTTTAAATAGTCAATAGAATGTTTTATTGGTAGTCAACAATGATGCTATTAGCTGAGGTCTCGGCTCCCTTTACCTTCTCTATATAGATTGAATACTCTACACTGATGTCCTATTATGTACGACATTACCGGCATTTTCTTGATCACCTGTTAAATACGTTGACATTTGAATATATTTCATATATCAACTGAATATATTCGAGTATACTTAAGTTATTGTGATAAGCCTACTCAAAGCGTTATAATTATCGCAATCGTGTATTGCAATCATGTATATCAAGTCCATAATGAGATATTTACAAAATCGACGATTTTAAAATCGAAGTTGAGTGAAGCAGATTCAAGTAAAACCGAGATAAAACACTCATGATCAGAGATAATTTTCTAAATCCACACATCCATCCTTCCACTCACCCATTCCTGTTTATTTCTTGGTAATATGTTGACCTCATACAAAATATTTAGTTCATAATCAAAAAAATAATAGCTATTATTATAGTGTTTTTTTTCAACGCTATCTAAAAATTAAACAAGCCAAAACTACATGTATCTCAGCGAAATTATGTCATTATTCACATAGTAAAACTATTCTCTTATTTACAGTTTATTGAAAAATACAGTTAAATGAAAATTGAACTGTTAATCACAATTTGATATCATTCTAGTAGGAATTACCGGTATTCATGCGATTCTTTAACGGCATGAACTCTTTGGCTTAGTCTAGTCTTTGTAAAAACTACAAAAATCGTTCGTGGGGTCCCATTTCATGTAAGGAATTTTTTTTTTTTTCAAAAAAAATAAAAATGTAAGGAAATTGAAAAGAGGGTGATGAAACGGATTTAAGTCATGGAAATATGATCGAAGAAATTTTCCATGAATTTTGTTGAGACAGGACTGTTAAATTGCAGAATTTTATCATTATACCAGATCATTTTGATTTGCTATGGTTCACTGTTATTTGAAAACTTGGTAACGCATTCTTACTGAAGGAGAAAGCTTTTTGGTGATCCGTTAGAGGAGAAAATAAAATATGTTGAAATCATATATTATATATGGACGTTGATGTCATGATTTTTTTTTTTTATACATGTACAGTTGTCGATATTATAGGGAATATCAGGAATCGAGTTATGCGATTCTAGATTACACTTTTAGAATCACGAATGCATAACTGCGAATACTATGTACAGTTTCAGATTTTTTTTTCTGATATAGAGGTTTAGTAAAGTTTCTAGCTACAAATAATTACTAGCCATATTTTGATCATATAACATTTTACATTAAAGATTAATTTATGCTTGAACAAATAGATAAATTTAAAGGTTGATTTTAATATTTTATATCAAATTTCTTTCCATTTCAGTTTGAAAATCTCATGGAAGATGTAAGTATTTATATGTTTACTATAGTTGGAAAAATTTAAAAATCGTTTATCGTCAACAAATAGATGCTTTAGTGTATACAATTGCCAAACAATGTTCACTATAATTCTACGACCTATTTTTGAGACAACTCCCTCCCTGGTGGGGATCAAATGCATAATCCTCTAGGTATTGTTGAATTTGAACGTGAAAAATACTTAAATTAATGCAGTAATGCATTTAAATCTATTTTCCTCAAGTTTCGAATAGTAATGATTTAGAATTAGGATTTAGTTAATAAAAGTTAATCGTAAAGGTTCCCAATTTCAAAGGGAAAATGAAATTCATTTTCCATTTAGATAGACAGATTTGATAAGAAGCATTTAAAGAGGTATTTTGATACTATTGGTGCAATAGAGTCAGAATTTTAGAATTTTACACATTTTTCACCACCAACAGACTGAAAAAAATTAAAGTGAATCAATCAGTGAAAAGCGGGAGACACCTCTCTCTCTCTCTCTCTCTCTCTCTCTCTCTCTCTCTCTCTCTCTCTCTCTCTCTCTCTCTCTCTCATCAGTAATGTATAATGATTGTCACATTAAACAAATTGTTTTCAACTAAATCATAAGAATATATTTTACAGGATCCCGTACAAGACGAAGTGACAAGGTAAGATCATCTTTCCAGCAGGTGGGATGATTTTAATATATACTAGCAATTAAAAATTAAATTAAATTAAATGCTCAACGTTGTTTGTCTGTCTGTCTCGGTAAAGATGTCTAAAGTTGTGCTCTCACGAAGAGTTAAAGAGATTTTGGCTATTATACGCGAAGGACAAATGCACCTGGCAATTTAAGTAACTTCGGAAAATGGAACCATCTGTTCGAATAACTAGTATTTGGTTAATTAGCGATGATATGTATTCATCACTCACTTCACAGAGATGTGCTAAGTCTGGAGGTGTAGTAAGTGGGGGCTGAAGAGGCTCATCTGGCCCGTTTGGGACCTCCTAGGCAAAGAAACACACAATCAGAGAAAAGTATATTTAGATGATATAATTGAAATACTTAAATTCCCCAGTTCCTAGTTAATGTCAACAATACACATCAGGCATTGTCGTACAAGTATGCTTGAGCAACATTCGAATCTGACAAGGTCGTTGAATTTTAATCGAATGTTTGATTTCGTGTATAAACTTTTGAATCTCTTTTTCCTGAAGAGTCTGTGCTGTTAGACGAGTATTGACTATCTGTGTAAATATAGTTATAGTTGATTATTCAAGATACATAGATAAACATTTTGACAAGTATTCCGTGGAAGATAGAGAGATGAAAAGATAGTCTTTATCTTTTGAGACTTCCTTTGGAACACCTACATTAAAGTACGGTACATGTATCAGAAATCGTTTTCTTTTCTTTAAATTTACAACATTCATTTTACACATTGTGACAATGGATTCGCTGCAATCTATGTTAACAATGGAAAAAAAAATGTGAAAATGAATGCTTTTTATCATTCGTTGTTAAAATTTTTAGCTCGCCCATACACGTAACAAAGAATCATTTTCAGAAGTGGTCTTCGTGGTATGAAAATAAAATTAAAGATTTTAGGAAGGAGAGACCGATTGCTCCAACTCATTAAAGAGAGAAAGAGCCCAAATAATGTGCCCAAAAATTACACATTAAGTAGATCTTGAATTAACATGTTGTTAATAATCAGTTCATATTCAATCGACATCGATACCATTCAGCAGTCAGAGAGCAACTAATCAATCTTATTGAAAATTATTTTTATCTTTTCTGAAGGTGTTTATTAATGTATGTATTTGGGGAAAACATTTTTTTTTAAAGTTAGCAATGAAAATTTGATTTTAAGGGAACTTTAAACTTCATTGCAGAATTGCAGGGTAAATAAACTTATGGAATAATTGATTGAAACTGTAATGAAAATAGATTGTGAAAATGAGTTAACCATATGGTTCTAGCATTCTGGGTCCCTGTTTACCGTCATACATACGTTTATCTTTGATGAACCGTTGTATGAAATGTATTTGTTGATTTAATTTTTAACAATACACAAAAACACTTTCAATCCTTCAGGGTTTTTTTCCATAAGGATGTTAAATTTTTTCTCTATGTCAAAATTAGTTTAAAATTATGATGATTAATAGTTTTGTGTAAATTATGATGATTAATAGTTTTGTGTATCTCAATCATAAAATAAATATTTATTTGGCTTATATTTCCACATGTTAAACCCCTTTGATTGAGGTCTGTGGGAATTGCTATTTTCTTCTCTATTCTAGTTACGTGTTTTTCTGGCCTATACTATTGTGTGTGTAGTAAATACATTGACAAATCAAAGGATGGTAAACAAATCCAGACGGAGCGATTTGTTTAGTTTATATATGGGATTTCAGAACATGTATGTAACAGTTATAGAGAAATTATAATGCGCTATAATGTTGGATTATTGAACACAAAACTATTTGTAACTAAAAATTCCACGAAGTTGTGATAATGAGATCATTAAAAATTTTCTCAAACTTTTTTTTAAACATAATTTTTTTAAAATTTTCTTTTTTAAAAGTTTAAAAAAGTCGTATTTTTAGGTTTGCAGATCAACCAGTTTGTGTTACGACATGATTATGAAATAGATGTAAACATACTAAACATCTTGGAAATCCATGTTATTTTTTATTTGTATTGCTCGCTTAGCTGATGTATCATTGAAATGAATGCTTTTAGTATGGTTATGTTTTCATTAGTGCATCTGACATTTTCCTAAACATCAATAAGGTATAAATCTATTTTCAATTCCTTGGTGTATGAACTTTTAAATATCAGTGTAATAAAAGAGATAATTCATATTTTTTTTAAGAGTTGAAATGCCTAAACACATCAATGCTCTTTTTTGTTTGAAAAAAAAAAGAGGGCAGCTAGAACTAAGGACCGCTCCCTTCACCGTGTCCCGGTACGTGCGTGTGGTAAGTCTGCATGCAGAACCCTGACCAATGAACCGTGACAATCGGCGTCATCTCACTGGGTGTCGTACGCAATCTGGAACCTCAAAAATTAATTTCTCTTATCGCCTTTTGATGTTGTGCATTACTGTATTTTGCAGATTCATACTACGTGCTTTGATAGAAGCAATCCAACCATGTTGGCTTTCGTTCATGGTCTTGTATTTTGTTTTTGTTTGTGGTAGATTGGTGACCGAAAGAGAAAAACAGCTATTGGCTTCCAAACAGTACACAAATCTGATTCACGAGCAAAAGCGTATTGACGCAGAAATAGATAGTAAGGTGAGAGTTATTGGCTATGGGCACCAATCAAACCACGCATGCGCGTTATTTAGTGGTCACATAAGTATGATTATTTCAGAATCTTTAGTTTTAGTTTTGGTTTAGTTTTTACATTGTCGCACGTTTTCTTATATAAACATACTTGTAAGACGGTGGTAAAAGTAAAACGGTTGCAATTAGAGGTCCTATATTTTGAC